>NC_047676.1:28323849-28623849 GCF_011762505.2 Arvicanthis niloticus
ATTTTGGCTGGAAATCTGAGGTATATGGCAGCTGAACTTCAACTCTTGAAGAAAAGAACATCTATCCCATAAAGCAAAAACGAGGGCAATACTGGCTAATAAATAAATAAATAAATAAAAGTCTATAACTTCTTTGAATTTTTCTAGCCACCATATTAAAAATTATAAAGATACAGATGAAATTAATTTATCAAAAAAATACTGCTAACACGGAGGCATCCACATTGCAAGTATTCAGTGGCCCCATGGGTAATGCTTGACATGTAGGTCATTACAGTCCCGGTAAGTATCCCTTCTCCACATGAATAGGGGTTTCTTGTAAACAATTTACATATCAAAATATTGCTTTAGGCAGATCAAGTATCTTTAAAAAAAATGGAACTGGAAAGATGACTGTCATGGACATTTGCTGCTCTTGAAAAGAACCAGAGCTTGGTTTCTAACACACGAGTCACATGGCTCACAAATGCCTGTAAGTCTAGCTCAAGGGATCTGCTGCTCTCTTCTGGCCTCTGTACATATTGCACCCATAAGTACAGACATTAAAAGACTAGAGACAGCTCTTTTGAAAAACTTAGGCAAGATGTTTATATCATTTCTTTGTGTCCTCAGCCTCTTTCCTAATGTGGTGATGCAATATTATGACAATATCTATGACGTTTTAAGAAACTGGAACTTTTGCTGGATCTCACAGCCAGTCAAAAATACACCTTGAAGTCACAATACAGCTATCCTATGCATTCAGCCCATCTATTCCACCTTCCTTTAAGAAAGCAATATAACTATCTATCTTTGGGTTTCTTACATAATCAATTTTTACAACCAAAGGTATTGCATAGTTGTAATCTTACATCATATACTTGTCCATGTCCTTGACCTAGAACAATGTAAGTGCTAAAAGCAGCAAATACAAATGTTGAGAGAAATCTTCTAAAATGAATATCTACTCATGGATATTGGCTGATAAATAATGATGTTTGAGGTACTATTTGTTATCTGGTTCTGTTGGGATCAGTTGAAGCCAGTGACTGAATCCCTTGAAAAACTCTTGTTAAAGATTTATGTAAAATATCTGGGTAGTGGTAGCAGCAGCACACCTTCAACCCCAGCACTCAGAAGGCAGAGGCAGGTAGATCTCTGTGAGTTTGAGGTCAGCCTGGATAAAGAGCTAGTTCCAGGACAATCAAGGATACACAGAGAAACCCCCATGTTGAAAAACAAAACCAAAAAGATTTCTGTAAAGTATTCCATTCTTTCCATGTGATTCTTTCTGTGGTATTCCATAAAGACTGAGTGAAACCTGTTGTTAGACACACACACACACAGAGAGAGAGAGAGAGAGAGAGAGAGAGAGAGAGAGAGAGAGAGAGAGAGAGAGAGAGAGATACAGTCATAGGGACAAATCTACAAGGCAGCCTTCAGGCAGGCACAGATTCAGACTCATACCATAGACAAACAGGATGGAAGACAGGAAGCATGAATCTGGAATCATTCTTGGTTAAATGAGACCAAGGGCAAGTGGTTATATATTTTTTGTCCTTAATATGACACTGATGCATTATTGGTGACTTGGAGTTAATCATGAATGTGCTAAGCCATTCACTTAAGCTTGTTCCTTGTTTCTCTCATACTTTATCCACCCAGCATATAAAAGGTTTAATATATGAAAATCCATTAATGTAATCCACTGTATAAACAAACTGAAGGGAAAAAAATCACAATTATCTCATTAGATACTGAAAAAGCCTTTGATAAAATCCAATACTCCTTTATGTTAAAGGTATTAGAGAAATCTGGGATACAGGGAATATACCTAAACATAATAAAAGCAATATACAGCGAGCCAGTAGTCCATATCAAACTAAATGTAGAGAAACTTAAAGCATTTCCACTAAAATCAGGGATACGACAAAGCTGCCAACTCTTTCCCTATCTTTTCAATATAGTACTTGAAGTTCTAGTTAGAGCAATAAGACAACTAAAGGAGATCAAGGGGATACAAATTGGAAAGAAAAAAGCCAAAGTATTGCTATTTGCAAATGATATGGTAGTATAGATAAGCAATCCCAAAAATTCTACCAGAGAACTCCTATAGCTGATAAATATGTTCAGCAAAGTAGCTGGATATAAAATGAACTCAAACAAATCAGCAGCTCTCCTTTATACAAATGATAAATGGGCCAAGAGATAAATTAGGGAAACAACACCCTTCACAATAGCCGTGAATAATGTAAAATATCTTGGTGTAACTCTAACCAAGCAAGTAAAAGATCTATATTTCAAGAACTTCAAGTCCCTGAAGAAACAAGCTGTAGAAGATCTCAGAAGATGGAAAGATGCCCCATGCCCACAGATTGGTACAATTAACATAGTGAAAATGGTCATCTTATCTAAAGCTTTGTGTTTGTTCTTTTCTTAACAGTTCCCTCATACTTTCAGATCTTTCAATACTGCAGACTTTCACTCAATGATAAGTATCTAAAGTTCTTTATAGGTTCTTCCTGGTTTCTGAGTTTTAGCCAAAGCCCCTCACTATTTATTCTATCCTAAATATCCTTCAATCTTCTGTCTTCATTCAAGTTCCATTGTCTTACTTTAAGCCCACATCACTCCTTGACTTCACTATAAAAACAGACTTTAAAATGGTTTCTGAGCTTCATTTCTCTAAAAGTCATATTTTATACTGTCATTAAATTCATTTTTCTAAACAGCAGCAGCAGACCATGCTTCATGTGACTGAACAGAGAGAAGTTGAGCTAGTTCTCAGCTACTATCTAACATCAGTGGTGGAAGGTACTACTCATGCTACTAGAGAACAGGAACCATCAATCTCACTCCTCTATGAACCCTGTAAACTACAATAGCAACCTGCCTGTAAAATCACCCATTAGGGCAACAGTGGCATAAACGTTAGAGGAGTAACCAGCCACTGTAGTTAGAGCCTTGGTTTCTTTAAAAATCCAGTTATGTTATAGGAATATGTTTTTGTTTTAATCCCAGGTGCGGGGTATGGAGTTGTTTCAGATTTTCCAGAGCTGTTAACTATGAATATCTTGTATTCTAGGGGTGTGTGGAGGGGCATGATTTGTGCCAGCTGCAGATAGTTTAATTCTGGGTACTCTGGAAAGAGTATAAATGCAAGAGCCCTGAGAGGGTCTGTGGTAGCCACTGCCCCCACCCCTCCTGCTTTTGCTATTGCTAGTTTGCTGTTGCATTTGCTGGATTGCTGGATATTCTGACAACGATTGGACTTGCACCTAAGAATCCAACACCTGTTGACATATTGCTACACGCCTAGATTAGTGCATTGCTTAAACCTCATCAGAGAAGGTAAATTCATTACTTACTATGGTAAATAATTAGCATAGAGATCCAAAACTGGACAACTGTAGAGAGTGAAAGACTGAAGCACTTATCCCTAAAAAGAATGTCTTTATATCATTCCCCTCTCCTCAAAGAAAAGAGGACAGTCAGATTGTAAGACACAGAGTCATTCAACTTCTCTCAAGGAAACGTTTTTTCAGACACAATAGCAGTCCTTTCGTGCATACATTAACTCACACAACTGTGACACAATGGATACATGTTCAAACTCACAAAATCCCAGTATGGAGAAGTTAAGGCAGGCACAAAGTCTCATCCCTAAGCAAGATGCTATTTGTAATTGATAGCTACTGAGAGAGAGAAAAATCAGTTTTCTTCAATGGAGTGATACTGGATATATCTACCGCACTCCAGGGCAAGCCACATGCTTGGGAATTGTTAAGCAACACAAAACATACTTTATGGTGTTTTTTTTCATTGGTTGGCTTTATGTTTTTATTTCTTTGTTTTCTTTCTATGTCGTTGTTTAAGACAAAAATCAAAAACATGAGGTTGGGTACGTAGAGGGGAATGAACTGGAAGGAGATGGGAAAGTGGTAAGAATATGATCAAAATATATGTATGAATATTAAAAAGTAATAAAAAGTAAAAATTTAAATAAAGATCATGTTCTTCCCAAGTTAAAGATCTTACCATCTGAATTGTAAATAAAATTTCATATGTATACATATTTACCTACAATATAAAATGTATACTTTTGAGCATGATGGTGTCTGTTTCTAGGCTGTCTCTGGAGCTCCTCTTATTAGCTTGCTTGTGTGGAAACTCGTCATGAGAAAGCATATATTCCCAGACATTCTCTCACATCACTACATCTTAGTCATTTTCTAAAGAAAACGCCTTTTATCTAGGTAGCTATCATTCATTTCTGAATACTCAGCTCAATTTTCATTACAGAAATATTTAGTATAAAAATACACTCCTAAGAGAGAACCCTTTTTCTATCCCCCAAGGTAAATACTTTCAGCACAGGTGTACACTCTGTGGTAAAACCTACATGAGAAGTCTGCAACATCACTGGAGTCTGCTATTAAAATATTTCTAACATTTCCATCTAGCTCCTTTATATAATTTCCAGCTGCCTGGTGAAATTCCCTACATCTCTTTGTGCACACTATCCAACCTTCCCACTACATCTTTAAACACGTTAATTAGTTATTTCCATCAATGATCTGCCTGATAATTCTAATACTTGAAGCACTCTTAGGCCTAGGATGTTTACTGTTTCATATTTTAAAGATGGCTTATACTTTATTTCCTTATTACCTCAGAACTTCTTGTTAAAGACTAGACATTTCATTTAAAAGGATACAGAAGCTAAGGTAAGTAACAGTTACGTTCAGAATGGGCATACCTCTTTCTATAGGGGTGTCAATGTTGGAGGCCTGAATTACTATACCATACTTACTGTGAATTTAGACCCTGACTTAGTTCCCTTCAGTCTCTACAGATTTCAGTTTTTCCTTGTGTTTAGATGGGCCTCAACACAAAGGTATGTTTCTGGTACTTGTTTTCTGTTTTCAGACCATTAGGAGAGTACCTGTGCTTCTATTCCTCCTCTAACAGCACACTGTTACTGTACAGATGAGTAGCTAGGGAAGAATGCTCAGATTTCCTGCTTCATCTTCACTATCAGACAGAACCCTATTCACAGAAGCCGCAGTAGTGCAGCTCCCTTAGCAATATCTCATCTTCCCCAAAGACAAAACTTTGCCTGCTACACAGTGTCAAGTTCTGTGCGAAGACAAAGACAGGGTTCCTGACGTCTTCCCCAGGTCAATGGGCTTGTTTCTTCTTCATGCCAGTGCAAGGTCAGTGCTACACAGGCTTCTTAACTCACACCACTGTTGGAGGACTTGTGTCTAACTTTAGTACTTCTCCAAACTATGAACATCCTGGGGACAAGAAATTTATTTTTCTCTCACTATATACATGGAAAAGCACTTCAGTAATACCTCAACCAGTAGAAAAGGATGAAAAACATCAAGGTAAACAGTAGAAACAAATACCTCCCTAGAACACACCTTGGAAATAACACAACTACTATACCTGATATACCATTTCCCCTTCCTTGTACACACTGGACAATGATGAAGGGAAGTCAGTGTAGAGATGTTTGTGATGCCAGATGGTATGGTTTCAGTTTCTATACAGTGCAAACATTAAACAATAATTCCTAAATAAACTAAGAAATAAGCTACTTACACCAATTGGTAGTAGTGTCTGAGAAATTTGACTCTTTGGGGTCAGGATGAACATTTCTGTTCCGAGTGGAATCCTCTCTGTTGTGTCCATAACGTTCTTTCCACTCCTAGAGCAGAAACCCAATCAAAATATAGTATATATTATACTGTCAAAGGTCTAGATGCAAAGTAATATAACCATTTTTCATCAGAAATTCATTAGAAGTCAATATAATTTTAACAGTCTTTAAAATCAATTTTTATCACCTTTAATTTTTAACAAAAACATTTTGCTGGCTATGATTGTATTAACATATTATTCTAACTAAAACTTCAAAAATTGTTACAATAACAAGCTTACCCTGACCATATAAAAGTTATGTTAAAAACCTTCTTTTACTTGAGCAAGCTATAAATACTGAAGATCTGATAAGTCATTTTTGGTAACAAATTAAGGCTGTATGCAAGACTGTGACTCACACAGACTTACGAGTTACCATGGAAGACAGTGTGATCTCATTAACTAACATTCTATACCTTATACCTAGCTAACTGAAATGGTCACTTGAGAGCACCTATTCAATGTTCTATACAAGCCATTCGTTCATGCCAGACACTTGGGGAAGTTTGAATACATGTTTTATGTTTATGTAGTCAAGTCTATTACAATTCTGGTACACTGTAGAAGTTAGAAGTTCTAATACTATGGTTCTCAACCTTCCCAATGCTGAGACCCTTTAACACAGTTCCTTGTGTTATGGTAATCCCCAACCATAAAATTATTTTCATTGCTACTTCAAAATTGTAATTTTACTAGTGTTATGTATGAACCGTGATACAAATATCTGATATGCAGGATACTTGATATCTAACCCCTGTGAAAGAACTATTCAACCCCCACAGGTTGGGAAGAGCTATCCTAATAGAAGGTGAAATCTATTTCTAGTAATGTCTACTTTTGGTTCTAATTGTGAAATAAAGAACAAATCTATCTTTTAAAAATGATGTTTGGCCAGTCTCGAAAAACCAAAAAAAAAAAAAAAAAAAAAATGTTTGGCCAGGCAGTAGTGGTGCATGCCTTTAATCCTAGCACTTGGAAGGCAGAGGCAGGTGGATTTCTGAGTTCAAGACCAGCCTGGTCTACAGAGTGAGTTCCAGGACAGCCAGGGCTATACAGAGAAACCCTGTCTAGAAATTGAAAACCAAAAAAAAAAAAAAGTTTATTTTGAGACAATAGTGGGCCTAGAACTTGCTAGGTAGTCCAGAATGGCCTAGCACTCACTGAGATCTATTTGTATCTGTGCTAGAATTAAAGGCATATACCACCATCCTAAATATACAAGTCTCCTGTTTATATGGAATATGGTAAAATACACTGACAACTACGACATCTCCTCTTATGTACTTTTCAGGGTAAATACATCTCTTGGGGGATTGTTTTAAGCACTGGGTATTCAGATACTGATCTCTATGCCCAGACATCTGGTTATAGTCCAGACATTGGCATGGTCAAGCATTGCTAGTCGAAATGTTATGCAAAAATTGTTTCCCATCACCAATGATTGGTTAATAAAGAGCTGATCAGCCAATTAGTTAGGCAGAAGAGAAGAGAATAGGGCAGGACTTCTGATCCCAGTTTTGGGGTCCCAGCAAGAAGAGGGCTAGAAGAAGGAGAGGAGAAAAAGGGAGAGAAGAAAGGTAGAGAGACCATGTGGATGAATCAGAATTTGCCATGAGGTCACAATGTGAGAGCAGCCCTGAAGATATACACGGACTTAAGCGAACCACGGCAAGACTCAGATGCAGGTAAAGGACCACATGGCTGGGAAGTAGGCAGCACAACTGGATCAGAATAGCTCAAAACCTGCCCAGCTTGGTGCTTGCAGAGACCAGGTCTCTGTGTCATTCATTTGGGAGCTAAACCCAGCACAGAAACAAGTAGATCTCGAGTAAGTGCTAGGTCATCCTGGTCTATGTAGTGAGTTGCAGGCCCTCTAATGAGAGACTGTCTCAAAAGAAATAAATACTTTTTAAAAAGAGTAGACATAGAAACACTCTGCAATTATTTGGGAGCAAAAGGGAAGAAGAACCCCACCCCCCAAATTACAGTTACATACATCAACACATCAACATTAAAAAGCTATAGAAATTGTGAGTAGATTTTCTTTTCTCTCATTTTTTCCCACCCTCTCAAAGATTTGCCTCAGAAAATGGAGGACCAAAGAGAAATTAAAGATGAAAATACAACTGTCATATTAGAAAAAGCATAATGATTTTAAAGCAACATAAACTACATTATCAATAAGGCTGCATAAATTTGCTCGGTCACTGTATGTTTAGTTTAGTCAACAAACTGATGCATATTGAACCCATTCTGACAGGATACCTAGCATGTGTGTACATAGAAGTCTTAAAATGTTCCTTTCTTTAAAAATATACCCAGGGCTGGCTATATAGCTTAGTGGTTAAGAATACTTGCTGCTCTTCTAAGGGACCAGAGTTGCTTGCCATCTGCAATTCAGTTCTAGGAGACGCAAATGCACTTCCGCATACTCTGGGCACCAGTGATGAACATGGTACAAAAACATACACTCAGGCAAATCCACATTAAAGGGAAAAGAAAATCCTATGCCCTTTACTTATTGTTTCTCATCTGTAACCATTTACCCCAAGTGAGATTCTTATGGTGCTTCCAAGATATCTCATGGTTAACAGCAATTTAATGAACTACTATACTTACTCTTCTTCTATTTTCACCTTCCTCTTGCCTTTGCCTTTTTCTTTTCTCTAAAGACAATAAAAAGGCCACAAATTTAGTATAACATGGTTTCATTAGAAATACAGTAATCGAAGCAAGAGCAGACTACAGTATTACAACCTACTACAAATTCCTGTTTTGCTACACATAGCTTTGGAGTCTTGTCACCTTTAGTGAAAAAACTGCTCTTCATTTTGGTGATCTGAGATTTGTTTTCCTGTAGCTTCTATTCTCTTTTGGACTTTTCTTCTAAGTTTATACTTGCTGTATAATTCTGTTCTAATATAAGCTCTTTGGATTGCATGTGCAGCGCTTCCCTTAAGATAGAGTCTACAGAGTGGTGATCGTGACAGCCATTCTCTCAGTATCTTCCAGCTCACCATTCTTATCAATATTGGGAAGGGGTTTCTAAGACAAATACAGAATTATCATATCAAATAGACAATACTTCTTCGGAGAGCATATTACAGCTGGATTCTGGAGACAAAAAAAACATCCTCCTCAAATCAAGGCTTTCTTTCACTCATCCTACCAGCACGTAAAGAAAACACAGTATGTGTTCTTTAAGAAAACTCTATGTATTTTAATAGTACTCTTATTCTCTTATCAATGATCAGTATGTTCTAAGAAAGAAAACAGTTTGAAAGATTGTGCACATAGTAACAAACTAAAACTCTTTAAGTCAATGAGCTTTATGGTTGCATAGAACTTGTTAAAGACGTTTCAAAACAAAGACAAATCTACTATGGCTTGGATCTTGGATTTTTCCTTAAAGTTCTGGCCAACAGGTTTTGCAGGCTGGTAGGTGCTGAAGCCTTGGGAAGGCAGGGCCAGGGAGAAGGAAGTTAAATCACCGGGGTAGACTGAAGTTACAACTGGGACCATAGCCTCTTCCTGTGTCTCTCCTTGATTCTATGTGATACTTGCTCTCTGCCATGACACATTCTGCTGGTCAAAAGGCAAGTAACCATAGACTGAAAAAAGTAAAAGAGTGAAGTAAAATAAGCTGTCCTTCCTCCTTGCAAGCTATCCCGGTTATTTTGTCACATAGTCAGAAAGCTGATTAACACAAAGTCCAAGACCATAAATCAAATACTTACTATCTAGTTGCAGATTCATTACTAATTTATACTGTACAATTTCTTCATAATAAACCTTAAATTATATTTTCAAATATTTTTGTGAAGAAAATAAGACATATAGTTTTTTAGGTTAAACCACCTAAGGTAGAATAAAATCATATGCAAATTTTGCAATCATTCATATTGTATTTGAGTCTTAGCACTTAAAATTGCCCTTTTATTTATTTTAAGATAACAAATCTTACCTCGTCTGATTAGTTCTTTTCCTTCATCAACTAGATCTGATGTCATATCATTATCTCCCATGAACTGCTGGAAACCAAGCAGATTCAAACAACGGGTGCCCAAACTAGTAAAAGCAGATTTCAAAACAATAAGTATTATTTCATTTTGTAAATATTTTGATAAATTGTTCTTTACCATTCTCAGCCCCAGAGAAACCATGACTGGTTATTAGTTATCATGGCAGACTGCACAGCAATGCAGCTAGCCACTCTCCAAAAGGTCCTTATTTCTTTCTTTTTACAGTGCTTATGTCCAGATGCATATGAAGCTTCATGCCTATAATCGCAATATCTGAGAGCCTGAGGCAGGATGGTCATGAGTTTGAGGCCAGCTGAGACTACACTGAAACTTTGTCTGAAAACCAAACAATCAAATGTTATGTTACATTTCTCACTCTACAGGATGGCTGTAACAAAATCAACGTGTTCTTTTTAAATGTTCAGAGTAGTTTTAATACTAAAGTATGCATATAAAATCAGCGTTTTCCTGAGCAGTGGTGACACGCACCTTTAATCCCAGAACTCTAGAGGCAGAGGCAGGCAGATCTCTGTGAGTTCAAGAACTCCTATCTACAGAGTGAGTTCCAGAACAGTCAAAGCTACAAAGTGGAACTCTGTTTTAAAAACAATAAATGAACAAAAATAAATAAATTAATACAATCAGCATCAGTACATGTAGAAATTTCTTGCTTACACAATCTTTTGGTTTCTGAGACATGAGATCACTCTGAAGTTCAGGCTGTCCTAGAATTCACTATATTAGAATAGGCTGGCCTCACACTCATAGTGACCTTCCTCCCCCAGCCTCTTTGATTTTAAGCTTAGATCATCCTGCTTGGCTAACAAAAATCTTAATTGTGTAAATTTTAATGTTATGAGGTTTTTTTCCACTCAAGAATTGAAGTTTTTCTATTATACACTGTTAATGATTATATCTTATCTGGAGGGTAATTATTTGAAATCTTATTAGGCATTTAAATCTGATTGTCATATAGGACAAGAGAACCTTAAAATCATGGTACAGAAGGTAGGAAGCAATACATGGATAAGCACAATTTATTCTGTTAAGACCCTAGTGTGGTGCTAGGCAGTGGTAGTACATGCCTTTATTCCCAGCACTTGGGAGGCAGAGGCAGACGGATCTCTGAGATCAGGCGGATCTCTAAGATCAAGGCCAGCATGATCTACAGACTGGGTTCCAGGACAGCCAGGGCTACACAGAGAAACACTGTTTTGAATGCCCCCAGCCCCGCTCCCAAAGATCCTACATGGATCAGACAATACACTCATATTTAACTCTTATATAATCCTAAAAAATAAATATATGTTTCACTGAAGGACTGGAGAAAGAGGTGGAGTGTGTGTGTGTGTGTGTGTAAAGGAAAACAACAGTTAAAATGTAAATCTATAATTTACATTAAGACATGTGTAAACATCTGGCTAACTCAGAATATCTGTTGTTCTGCAAGAAGAACACGTGTACGGCTTTGAGTAAAGCTCCTCCTTTCTTTGAGACAGACTCAGTTAGTGAACCTAAAGTTCACTGTGGAGCTCAGGCTGCCCTCAAAAGGCAGGGTCTTCCTGCTGCCCATCCACAGCATACATCAGTCCCAGCATAGAAAGAAACCTTTAATGCTTGCTTTCTTCCTTTTCTGAGGTGTGTGTGTGTGTGTGTGTGTGTGTGTGTGTGTGTGTGTGTGTGGCGCCAGCCTGTGGCATGGTCCCCAGTTGAGCTAAGTCTAAAAGCCCATGAGACCCTGAATGGACAGTAGGAGCTTTGCCTGTTTCTGGGTACCAGGCCCCTGACACTAGCCACAGCCCCCCCCCCCCCCCCCCCCCCCGATTTGTGGCTATCTGTCACATAAGGGCAACGTCCCATCCCCTTCACATGTAGGACTTGACCTGTGGTCACACAGGCTCAAGACAGATCTCCATTTAATGTGATACCTAAAGGCCAGGAGGGCTTAGCCAATAACCTTTCTTCCCAGACATTCTTCCCAGCAAAACGTAGTTAACCTCAGGCCTACCCTGATTAGTGGGGAATGCTTTTATACATCCACTTTCTTCCATGACAATAAATGCCTTAAAACCATGGACTGCCTCTTTTCATCGAGATCCACCGTGGGGAGCCAGAAGACAGCCTTTGCCTACAGAGCTGCTGGCTAATTTCCTGTAGCAGGCCTCTGCATTCCCAGCCATGACCTCCATCAACACACTCAAGCCAAGCCCACCACCAAGCCAAGGACTCTCCCCTGTAGGAGCAGCCAGAGCTCCCCGCTTTTCCTGTCCCGCCTGGGCTAGATACAGCCCATAGGCCCCAACTCTGTTCTCAGGTCTTCCACAGCTTTCAGCCTAGGTGTTCTAGAACCTGGGAACCCCCAAGGCCCCGCCTCGCCACAGGCCCAGGGACCCCCCAAACCAGCTCCAGCTATCCCGTACCTCAGACTATATGCTTTCCTACCCCCATAGCAGTGTCCCGCCTCCCCGAGCAGCCATGCCCTGTGGCAGAGCAGACCCTGGACCTCATAAAACACAGAGTGCTAGGCGTTCTAGGCAGTACCACCACGCTACTGAGCTATATCTCCAGCCCTACAGTGACTGTTTTCCTCTAAGCATTTTTCTGATTTCTTATATTTGGGATTTTATATTTGACACAGAATTATTCTAATCTATATTATTTTGAGCCACATAGTCATTTCATCTCAAAATCGTCATATTGCCAATATAAGAACTAACATGAAAAGATGTACTCATAAAGGTTCAGGATGTTCCATTATGGTTCGATAGCCAAGTTCATTAAATTATTAAATGAGTAAACACATCATCAATACAGCATTAAATATATAAAATCTGCTATTGCTGTTTCCACCTTAGAGGAAAACCTCAAAACAATAGTTTTAGTGTCAATTCATATTAATATTTCTATCTTATTATACTTAATGTATGTTTTTCTCTTGAAGCATGTACTGCTATATAGCCAACGCTGACTTTGAACTTGGGATCTTCTGTCTTAGCCTAAAAAACCCTGAAATTACAGACATGTGCCACCATGCTCATCTAATAGTCTTATTTTAAATTATAATCTTTTAGCTTATTTTATTTATCAAAAAAATTTTAACTTAGTGGAGAATTTATTTAAATAAACATTCTAATATTACTATGCTATGTTATTTTGATTTATGCACAAATAATATGAGACTTAAACAAAAGTTAATAAAACTTGCTTTTATTAGAAAAGCAAATTAATTTATATTAAAGACATGAAATGTAAATAAAATATCCAATTAAAAAAAGGAAAAAAAAAGACATTTGTATAAAAGTGATATTTTAGGCACGTCTTGGGACACTTGAAGCAGTAAGCAAAGGCTGAAGGGATATGAGAGTGAGGAATGAGAAAGAGACGAGGTGCTAAGGCAAGCATATCCTTTTGTATTGAGAATTTCATACATGTATACAATAAATATGATTACATATAATCCCAATTTCCCCCTCTAACTGTCCCCATACTTCTTAATACCTCCTCCCTTAACTTTGCATCTTTTTCTAAAAAAAAAAAAAATTAAAAATCCACTAAGTCCAGTGAGTGCTTTCCATACTTGCGTTAAGTATAGGGCCAGCCACTGGAACACAGGAGACCTCCCTTTGCCTCAAAGAAAAATGTCTCCCTTCCAGAGCACCTATCAGCTCAGGAAGGTATGGAGCCTAGATATCAATTCCCACTCTGCAGGAACTATGGCTGGCTAGATCTTGTATAACAAGTCTTATATAGGTAACAATAGCTGGAATGAGTTCATTACTGTTAAAAGCTTTAACCTTTTGAACTTTACCTTTGCCAAGTTTCTATAATCTTCTCTAAGCCCAGAAAGAGCAGGCTGTGTACCTTCTAAGCACAGAGAAATATTTTCTTCCAACTTTATATACCCATCTTGATTATAAGTGCTCCTCACCTGACCCTTTAGGTTGGCTAGCATCTGCAGGATTTAAAAACCCAGCAACAATATGGAATAAGTCTAAAGACTAAGTAACTTATGTAATTGGAAAGAATCTAGCTAGACATGCTTACAGTATAGCAGTCCAAGACTTTGGAGTTACCATCCTACAGTTACTCTTACCACGCTACAGCCTATATAACTACAACAGAGTAATTCCATTTCTCTATTCTTTCGACTGTCTCCAGATGGAGAACCTGACTCAACTACTCAAAAAGGTCCCTCAAGCCCTAGCCCCCCAAGCCTCCTAAAACACAAATAAAGGGAAAGGGATATCTATAGCCAACTAAGAGTATGGGGAAAAGGTAATGTTAAATTTCTCACCTAAAATACGTAGCGATGCAGAGAATTACTACCAACATAGGATAATATATATAGAATCCATCTGCAATAAAGGATAAAACTTTCATGGAACCCATGATCTGAAGAGCAAGAGAAGAGTTAAGTCAGCAGAGTTCCAGGTTTTCATTCCTTCCTTCCCATCACTAGAAAATTTACCCACAGGAATTTACACCAACATACTTGACTTTTCAAACTTTAGAAACAACGTACGAAGGGGTGTGAATTCCTTAACCTTTCTTCCTGTTTAGGCTTCCTTCTAAGGAAATCCCATGTTTTATACCTACTACAAAGCCATACACATTTAGGTTACACAGATAATGCGAGTGCTACCATGGAGCAGGCTTCTGATGCTGCTCATCTAAGGAATCTAAATAAACAATTTTTTTTAAATTCCAAAAAGAAAATTACTTTAACCCTATCATTAGTAATTATATACATAACCTTTAAGAGAAGGCTCTCATGATAGAAAGGAGTTCAATGTGCTACACAGATTTTCTACTGACAAAAGAAGAGGACTCCTAACAACATCTTACGTAGGTAGGGAACCTGAAGAACCACACTTACAGATGTATATGCCGTTGGCTGGGTATTCTGGTGGGAGATGGAGGAATCCATATGGGTCAATCCCAAGAAGTTAAGACATAAAGGAGGAGTCAAACGGCAAAATAGCCTACAATAAACATTTAAAAGCACCAACATATATATTTTAAATACAACAAAACACAATGTACATTATAGTGAAATGTATTAAAACATTTCAGATCACTGTAACTATAATTTTCATACTATACATGTGTGTATATATAAATATATACATATTTCAATTATATTCATTCAAGTCAAACTATAGTTTGAATTCTCCATGTGAACTGTCCTTATTGGGGATACATTCTGAAATCCTATTAATCAGATTTCCCTTAAGAAATGAGTGCTTATATAACTAACTAGAGCCTCAGGGTGCCTGATTTCAGCATTCTGCCTAAGATCAAGTATAAAGTGAGGATCTTACATAGCTAGAGTTAGAGAACTAGAGGCTGGAAGCACAAAAAGGTTTAAATATAAGGAAGAGATAGTGACAAGAGGAAGCTCTTGTGGTGGTGATAGCTATAGCAGTCTGCACATCAAACGAATAAAAATCTAGGAACTAGTTAGAGTCTACAGTGCTGCTAACATAGTGCTAATATAGTTCTAGGTTTAATATTGTATAGCAACCACAGCCAATGTCACTATGAAGAGAAGCCTGAGGAGGGTTATATGGTGTATCTGTAACTTTCTGAAACTCTTGCTATTGTTTAACTATACCTCATACATGACACAGCCTCCATAGGTTTCTATGTGGAAGAGTTCATCTTCAGTGGGTTGCTCTACTTTAGGGGGTAGGGTGGAGCTAGGAGAAGCAAGTCACCTCTAGAAGGTATGAAGAAAAGATAGCATGTTTGGGGTCCTGTTAGTCTATCTGTGCTTCCTAGGTACCAGGAAGTAGATAACTCTGCTCCAATAGACCCTTCTTGCCATGTGAAGCCTCACTTCTTGCCCAAAACATTATCAAATAACGCTAGACTAAAGTCTCTGAAACCATTAGACATAATAAATATTTCTTCCCCTAAGTTGTTTGTGTCAGGTTTTGTAATAGTCACAAAAAAACTAACAAAGTGGTGGTTTTAATATTTTTATAAGACAAAATTTTATAAGACACCAGATATTACTTTGAACTTCCCTGATTGTAGCCCATTATATATATTATAAATACCTAATATACCTGAATAATAATAAATAGCCTGGATAGTGTAGCTAAAGCCAGCCCTGTAAATTTTTCTAGGAAAAAAACGGTTTTTGTAATGTCCTTCAAACTTTCAGTCTTCGGCAGGCTGCTGACTCTCAGCACACTCTTTAAATCTGACTTAGCCTCTAAATCCTCAGCTGTTCATAAACAAAGTCGCAAATTAGTAAATTTAGGCTCACTGTCTTTTTCACTCCTAACATATACGTAACCTATCTAATGTATAATAGAACAGTTAGCTCACAGAAATATATGTTCATGCAACATCCATGAACAAGAAATAAGAGATCTATAATTAGCATGTAAAATGGAGATACTTCTTTTTCCCAAGCTCAGTTCTACTTACATGCCACTGAAAAGAAGACTGTACGCATCGGTCTGGTGATGTGAAGCCAAGTAGTAGTAATTAAATACGCGAATCCTGAACACAGTAGAATAAACACAGATACTTAAGAAGAAGATGGAAAGGAAGCAAGCAATCTGGAAAACAAATAGTTAAAACTTGATTTAGGACTTTATTACTTTATTTACTGTCACAAGAATTATTACTCATCCTCAGCTACATTTACTGGTGTTCTAAAATATAAGTACAAGAATAGTGTGTTTTTAAATAGATAAAAGGAAATTATGAAGACAAAAATGAACATTTCAACCAGTGTAACCTCCTAGGTCCTATTTAACTATTCCCTGACAACTCTAATGAAGACAGTAAGGTGCATAGTTTCCCTGACAACAGAGGGCCAAAGCAACCTCACAGAATGCCTGTCACTGCCCTACACTTATGCATTCATCTTCAGCTCTAGCTCTTAAGTTTTTATAATCTGCATGAACTGATGCGCTGTTTTGGAAAGCAGCATCATAACAGCACTATGGGAGACTACTCCTTTCACTCCTACTAGAAGAAACATAAGAGAAAATATAGCAGTTAAAGTGTGTGCATAAACAAACATAATTTATGACTAATATGAAAAAACTGACCTCAATGTAAATATAATTGTATGTCTTTTCTGCCAGCTGTATGAATACTGCAAAAAGGGATAAGACAGGAGTTGTGCTAAAGAAGGTACACTCTGACCACACAACAATCACAGAGAAGATAGACAAAACCACAGCAAGTATCCTGTGAAACCATGGACGCAAAAGGCATTCCCAGTACCACTCTGGAAAATACAAGAAAAATACAATTAGGAAAACTAAATCAGTATACAGGATTTATAGTCTTTCAAAGTAGCAGCAAATCAGACAATACAGAGAAAAATGCAACTTCACAGTGGAAAAACAGGCCTGACCCTGGGCAAAGATCAACAGCAGTGTAGAAACTGATACCCATGTGCTTCCTGCTCTGATGCAGAGGAGAGCATGACATCACCTTTGTGGCATTACTGCAAATGATGCATAAGCTGTATCTAATCATGAGGATACAGCAAACTCCAAGTTGGGGACATTCAGCAAAGACCTAGCTGCCCACAAACATCAATGTTATAAAATACACAGAGAGTAAAACACATAGGACTGAAAACCTGTGTCCGATTTAAAAAGACTAAGCAATAAAACAACTATGAAATTTGACAAAATACAAGATATGTAAAAGTAAATTATTAATGTTAATTTTCTAATTATTTTCTGATAAATTTTCTAATTATATTCAGCTACTTGAGTAGCTGAATTTTTAGAAAGTATAGACTGAAATTACCAAGGGTCAAAAGGCTTCATATATAGAAATCTCTGAAAGATTAGGGAAAAACTATATGTAGAAAAAAGAAATTAATAAAGTGTTAACATATGAAGAACCTGGATATATGAGAAGAGTTGGTGAAATTCTGGTTTTATTAAGTCTGAATCCCATCCATCCCATTGAAGACTGAACCCAGGGTTATAGTGTGTACTGAAGATATCATCTACCACTGAGTTCCAGCTTGCAGTAAGGCTACATCTTTACTTTATCTATTGAAAAGCTATGATTCAGACTCACTGCCTCCACATAATTCCTATTTAAACATCACACAGACAATTCTTTCTTCTATTTAAACATCACGCAGACAGACAATTCCTTCTTCTCCCATTGTCTTCATCTCCTCTCATCTTCTAGTGTCCCCTCTAACCCAGTCACTCACTCCCATAGCCATTCCTAACGTTTTATTGCTAACAATGGTAATTTTTGTATAGAAGCCATTTCCTCATCCCCAAGCAGTGCCTTCATCTGTACTTCAACTGTACTGACTGGCTACCAGGTCAAGCAAAATGTTTATTTCTTTTACCTTTTTACTGTTATTGGACAATTTTAATATCCTTCCATTTTTCCTTCCTTTCCCAGCTCAGATCCCACAGTCTTTAAGATAACTACTCTCCAGCCTCAATTCCTTTACCCTCTCTTCCTTCACTGTACTTGTCTGGTTAAGCCACACTGTTTGGTGCAACTCCTAGGTTTCTTTGAGTACACTGCATACATGTACACTGCAGAAGAAAGACACACCTTTGCTGACTATTCTCATCTTAAATTATCACCAACTTCCAACAGACCCTGAGCACACCTAAAGAGCTCACTATAATTCTCCATTTTCTTCCAATACCCGTTGTGACTGGTTTGTACCTTCTTGGAAAATCTCCTCTGCATTTATTGTCAGTACATTCCTAAGAGAGCATAAGCAGTCAGAAGGAAGCATACTGCTACTTGACTGCTACATTTTCTCACACTAATGCTGTCTATCTCACCTCCTAAAGTAAGGCCATTCTCTTCATTGTTCAGTATCTCCTATCTAATCTCCACTACCCACAAATACTGCCTCGAGTTCCCTATTGTATCAATCATTTTCCTCTCTATGATGATTCCCCAATTATAAGCTATGCCTCAAGCCCTCATACCCTAACTTAACACAGCCATTATCCTTATCTCTGTTCCTTTTTACTATTTGTTTATTTATTTTTGGTCTCTAAGCATAGTTGATCATGTATGTAAATTATTTATAATTGTATTTTAATGTATACAAATTTTAAAATCATAGGCATAAATATATTAAGAAGTTTCAAATTTTTTAAAAAATAATCAGTATGTTGAGAGAAATGCTATCAAATATTATGGAGAAAATATTTTATATACTGCTGGTGAATTTGTAGGAATTTCTGTCAATATTCAGAAAGCTTAGTTTTAAAGTTTAGCTAATTAATATGGTTTTATACTATCAAAAGTCAAAGCCATGATACACATTTATGGTGAGATCATTAGTGAGAATGGATATTTCAAACAGCTTCCATAAAAATTATAAAATATATTTTATGTAACCTGTTTTGTCATCAAATATTTTCCTTGTATTTTTCAAATATCTCACAGCTCCTGTATCTATGGCTTAGGAGTCTCAGGGAAGAGAAGAGCAGAAAGACTGTAGAAGGCAGCATACCAGGAAGTCTGTGGTGAGACACTTTCCTAACTGCTGTGGAAACAAGGCGGGCGCAATGGCAACATCAAGAGATGTGCTAACTTAGAAAAAGAAACTTCACGAGGTCCCACCCTAGACAAAGAACTACAGGCAAAAACTGACTTCCGGGAGAATGAGAATTAGAAGTAAACTAGTTATTTTAGAGGAAGTCTATCAGATATCTAATATTACCCTATGAAACAAATTAATATACACGTAGAAGTCAGCATTGTATTGATGAAACATACATTTTCCTTGTAGAAAAATTACTAACTTTGACATTTATGTTAAATTACATACCAACTGTAGGATTATAAAAATATTGGATAAATCGATTTTCTGGCTCAGATGACTGAAAAGTGTGAACGAATTGGTGAGTTGCGCTAGTTTCATTTTTTGCTACATCTTCTAGATAGAATGCCTGTTCCAAAAGAATCTGCCATTGCACTTGAGTCCGACGGTGCCTTTGAACTGAATAAATCACCTTAAACACAGAAGAGGAATAAGCTTGTCAATATGCCTGAACAGGAGGTTAACTTTCTGCTAGAGAATAGAGTTTTTCTTTGTCTTAATAAAATAGTACTAATGGATTTTCTAAATGTTACCAAGTATGTTAATGTTTTGAAATGACAAATATTTTCTATTAATAGAACAGGTATAATTCTTATATCCAGTTGCCAACAGTATCCCTATCCAGAAACACATAGTTAAAACATTTCAACAATAACAAGAACGAAATCAAGAGTTTTAGATATGTATTTTACTGGCATGCACGCATGTTTGGGGAGGTGGGTGCCTGTATGTGTGGTTGTGGACATGTGGAAACCACAGTCCCTGTAAGGTATCTCCAGGCATTCTCTCCTGTTTTGACACAAGGTCTCTCACTGAACCTGGCTCTCACAGATTTGGCTGACCTGCCTGGCCAATGGTCCCTCATTCTGCACACCACCCCCCACATCACTGGAACCACAGGAGCAGCCACGCTGCCTGGCTTTATACACAGTGCTGGAGACTGAGCTCAGTCCCTCAAACGTGAGCTGCAAGCAGTTTAACTACTGAGCCAACATGCAGAAAGCCTTTTATAAAGGGCAACAGTTATAAATCTAATTCACATCCTCTAATTGTATACATAACAGCTAAAATTAATAATTAAAGTTACCTGTTTGTGCAATTTTACCAAACTTTTTTCACTTGGGTAGGTATTACGCTTTTCGTCAAAATCTTCATAATCATCCATATTCCTACCCATCTTTTCCTGATAATCTGTAGGGCACTACACACAAAACATTTTATGAAATTTTAATAATATAAAAATTTATTTTTATTAAAAATCTTTCATTCAAAGAATTTAATTTTTCTTCTTTTATTGACATTTCTAACTAGTTAGGTTTTCACTAGCTAACATTTTCAAGAAAATATTTCATAGGTATGTTAAGTTTCTTTCCACAATTACTTTTTATGTACTGTCTTAGTTAGGGCTTTACTGCTGTGAACAAATAGCATGACCAAGCCAACTCTTATAAGAACACTATCTGATTGGGGCTGGTTTACAGGTTCAGAGGTTCAGCCTTTTATCATGTGTGCATGCCAGTGAAATCTTTTTTCTTTATGCTCAGATATACTAGCTTGAGACTAGGAAAGTGGAGGGAGCTTACCTACACGAAGTAACAACTATTTGAGAAGATTATTCTAATGATAGGCACCTGATGATACTTCAATTATTTTCCTAAATAGAGAAGAATCATGAAAAATATAAATGCTTAACTTCTGAAAGCCACAGTAAGCAAGATGGGATATATAATGAGGATTATCTGTCATACGACTAGTTACTTATTACATATGTAGAGTTTTGCAAGTTATTAACCTTCCTAAATAGGCCTCAAAAACAGCAAATATAAGAGAAACGGTTAGAAAGTTTACTCCTATGACCATGACTTTAGTAAAGAGACAGTAGCTAATAATAACCAGTAGAACAGATTTGGAATACAGAAGACAGATTTCATTGGTAGCTTGGGTACATGTGATGGTTTGTACATTCTTGGCCCAGGGAATGGCACTATTAGAAGATGCAGCCTTGTTGGAGTAGGTGTGTCACTGTGGATGTGGGTTTTAATACCCTCGTCCTAGCTGCCTGGAACCCAGTATCTAGCAGCCGTCAAATGAAGATGTAGAACTCTCAGCTCCTCCTGCACCATGCCTGCCTGGATGCTGCCATGCTCCTGACTTGATGATAAAAGGCTGAACCTCTGAACCTGTAAACCAGCCCCAATGAAATGGTGTCCTTTTAAGAGTTGGCTTGGTCATGCTATCTGTTCACAGCAGTAAAACCCTAACTAAGACAGTACATAAAAAGTAATTGTGGAACTTTTCAAATAATTCTTTTAGAGGCATACAAATATACCTGCAATTCAAGATAGCTCCATCAAAATCATAACAATATGGCTTATTATTAAATATTCATGTAATTTATTTTATAACACATAAAACATAACATGAGATTACATATGAGAAGATAGTTCCGGCCGGGTGGTGGTGGCACACACCTTTAATCCCAGCACTTGGGAGGCAGAGGCAGGCAGGCGGATATCTGAGTTTGAGGCCAGCCTGGTCTACAGAGTGAGTTCCAGAACAGCCAGGGCTACACAGAGAAACCCTGTCTCGAAAAACCAAAAAAAAAAAAAAAAGAGAGAGAAGATGCTTCCAAGAATTCCTGAGACCAAGGGACATGCGCTCCACTGTGTTCTTAGCAGCTTTATTCATAATAGCCAGAAACTGGAAACAACTCAAGAGTTCCCTCAACCAAAGAATGGATACAGAAAATGTGCTTCATTTACACAATGGGATACTATAGAGTTATTTAAAAAACAAAGACAAGATGAATTTTGTAGGCAAATGGATGGAACTAGAAAATATCATCCTGAGTGAGGTAACCCAGACCCAAAAGGACAGGCATGGTATGTACTCAGTAATAAGTGAATATTAGCCATAAAGTACAGAATAACCATGAAACACCCCACAAACCCAAAGAAATAAACAAGAAGTGAGGATACCTGAATCACACTTAGAAGGGGAAACAAAACAGTCATAGGAGGCAGAGGGAGATAGGGAACTGTTGGAAGGGGGATGGGGTGGAGAAGGCAAAGGCAGGATCAGGTTGGGGAAGAGACAGGAGAGAGGCCCAGTGGGCCAAGAGAATGAATGGAAATCTGCAGCTGCCTGGAGTAGGAGAAGGAGAAAATTTCTAGGAAGTCCCAGAGACCTGGGACACGGGAGGCCCCCAGGAGTCAATGCAGGTGACTTTTGATGCCTAACAGTAGGAAATGGAACCTGAAGAGTCCACCTCTTGTAGGCAGGCAGGATCCTCCCTCAGTGGAAGAATAGGAACATCAATCCATTCACAAAATTTTTCATCCAAAATTTGTCCTGTCTAAAAGAAATGCAGGGATGGAGCAGAGAGCTAAGAAAAGGGCAATGAATAACTGGCCCAACTTGAAACCCATCCCATGGGCAAGCACCAGTCCCTGACATTATTAATGATACTCTGTTATGCCTGTAAACAGAAGCCTAGCATAACCGTCCTCTGAGAGGATCTACCTAGCAGACTGGACTGAAACTGAGGCAGACACCCCACAGCCAAACATAGATAGAGGTTGGGGACACTTACGAAAGAGTTGGGGGAAGGACTGAAAGCCCAGAAGTAGATGGGAACCTCACAGGATGACCAGACCAACAGAGTTAACAAACCTGGACCTCTGGGAGCTCTCAGAATCTGAGCAACAAACCAAAAAACATATACAGGCTGGAACCAGGCCCTCCCACACATACGTAGCAGACAGGCAACTCAGTATTCATGGCTGCCATGTCTGACCTCAGTGGGAGAGGATGCACCTAATCTGACAGAGACCTGATATGCCAGGGTAGGGCGTATGGGGGCGGGTCGGGTCCCGCCCTCTCAATGGAGAGAGGGAGGGGGGCTGGGGGAAAGGACTCTTTGAGGAAGGAACCAGGAGGGGGAGCAGCAGTGTTTGGGATGAAAACAAATTAATTAATTAAAAACAATTACTGATGGGCTGGAGAGATGGCTCAGTGGTTAAGAGCACTGACTGCTCTGCCAGAGGTTCTGAGTTCAATTCCCAGCAACCACATGGTGACTCACAACCATCTGTAATAAGATCTAATGCCCTCTTCTGGTGTGTCTGAAGACAGCGACAGTGTACCCACATACACGAAATAAATAAATAAATCTTTAAAAAATAAAAAAAACAATTACTGAGACCCTAGCTTATTTTCCTAAAGGAGAATACATAATGGTATTGTAAAGATGTACCTACATCACTATGCCATGGCAATTATTGTATGGTACTCCAATTATATTCAAATGCTTCACATTTCAAAGTAAAATGCTGCCAATAATTACTATTAAATTTACAACAGCAAAAAAAAAAATCTCTATATAAATTACTCATTGTTTATGGTAAAGATTTACATAAAAATCCATCTGGAAAATCTTAACCATATATGCTTTAATCATACTTTCCTGTATGAAATTTTTAATTTACAGTAGTATATAAAAATGTACTTCACAAGAAAGAGAGGAAACAACATACTCTGATTACCTTTTTAAGGATCGTGTCAACACATTTTCTCAATGGATGGTTATACTTGATGCTCTCATTTACTTTTCGAACCTCCTATAAAAACAGTAAAATAAAAATATTGAGATTTCTATAAATCAGACATTTTAAATGAGCATTCATATTAAGCACTAGATTTCCATTTTAGCTCAAATTATTTAGCATTATAAGAAGTATTTTTCATGGAATAAAAACTTATTAAGAACAGTTGTAAGATATTCAAATAGCTGTATTTATATTCTTGCTGTTCTATGGATTTCTAAATTTATTCCTCCATTGTCTGCTTGCTTCATATACCATAGTAGCTAAGCATTATTTAACAGTTCAGAAGTTTATAATACATGTGTGTATGTAAAGCCCAACCAAGTCTGTTTTTGAAGAAACTCCATTTTGTGCAAGACCAGGGGTTAAACTTCAATTCCAGGAAGAAAATCGGAGTCCTCCTGAGCAAGCATTCTATGGCGACATCGCCCCCCTAGCCTCCTTACCAACAGCTAGTCAGGCTACAATAGCAGGGTCAAGGTTCATATAAGTAACTTAAGACATCCTGCAGAGAACAGATAACAGTCATCCTGTTCATCAAGTGCTATTGTCCCCCTGTTCAGTTCCTGCAGAGTACACCAGAAATGCAGTTTTTAGAATATTAACTTGCTGACCCGTATGAAAATTCCCCAAGCTTGCTGTAACTACAATAAATACCCTGCACCCCTAAACTTGGAGCTCTCACTCTGACCCACTTCAACAGGGACGATGAGACAGAGACCTTGCTCTAGAGCTCATAATAAAGACCCTAACATCCAAATTGACTCTTCAGTGGTCGTTGGAGTACCTACAACTTGGGCATAGCATGTATAAATAAACATACATAGTTTAAATTAAATTTTCCCATCTGGGCTGACAATGTTTCTTCCAGGAGCCAAATAAAATCTAACAAAAACCTCAACACGAGTATGAGAAGTCCCTTTTTGAGTTGTTGGTCAGGGCTAGCCTATTGTTATTACTTTAAAATCTCTATTGCTGAAGATACTGTATTTAAGACATAAGGCCCCAAAACTCCCGAGCTGGAACTGATTTGAAAGCCTCATCCTTGAGGACTAGCTTTCATAATACCAGAAGATGCCAGGATAGCTCCCAAAGGAGGGAAGTGACCAGCTGTCCAAGCCAGCTATGATGCTTATGAGCCATGACAATAGACAGCATGGCATGATAACCGCTTGCCTTTTACCCACAGCCAAGTGTAGTCCCCACCCTCCTCAAAGAAACTTCTCTTTGCAACAGAAAACCACAATGAATCAAATGCATAGTTTTAGCCCAGTCTGAAAAGCTGTATCTACAATACAAGTCTCTCAACTAAGGCTTAGGGATCATTGTGGTGGGGGTCAGGGGCAGAGGATCCCTGCCAGAGGCTCAGGGAGTTGCTGTGAGACTGTGTCTCCTAGGGCTGTCACAAGCTACACCCACAGGGTCTCACTAGCATGTCTGCATAAACATGAGCTGAACAAGGATAACAATAACAGGCAAGCTAATGTGGACGGGGAAAGCCCAAGAGGCCTCAACCCTTCACAAAGAACGACAGGCAACTAAGGAATACTGAGAGTGGGCTAAATAAGTCTTCCAAGGAAAAAAAGACCATACCAATTGGTTATCCAATACCTAAATACAAATGGCATTACACAGACTGAGCAGCCTGTATTTAGAACATATATGTTTACACACATATACACAACAAATGTACAGAACAATAATTAATAATAAAAAAAAAGAAGCCATGATTTGAAGGAGAGAAAGGAGGAACAACTGGGAGTGACTGGAAATAAGAGAGGGAAGGAGTGAACGATGTAAACTATACTATAATCTCAAAAACTAAAAGAAATAATGAAAAGAATTCACAAAGGATCTGTCAAGCTTTATATTTTTAAAAGATCAGGATTAAATTATTCCACCTTGATGATCAAAATCAGTTGTCCCGTTATTACCATTATCAATCAGCATAGGAAGCAGAAAAGACTTAACTTGTCACAAAGTGTCCACTGCTTCCAAACCACAGAACGTTACTGGCAATGTGCTGGCTAAAACACTACCATGTTAAATGAGAAGATCCATATTGATTGTCAATTCCTCTGCATCAAAAATTATCTTAGAAACAAATCTCTGAGCATATCTGTGAGGAATTCTCTATGCTGTGTTAACTGAGGTAGGAAGACTCACCCTAAATATAGTAGGCTGCACAACTCCATGGGCTAGCACTGTGGTGTACACTCAATGGAGAATGCCAGCTGAATGAAGCATTTATCACTCTGCTTACTGATTGGGGACACAATTTAAAAGTTGTCTCATGTTCCTCTCACCAAACCTTTCCTGCAGTGATGCACTATACTCTGACAAAACTGTGAGCCAGAATAAATCCTCCTTCCTTAAACTGTTTTCACAAGCATTTTATCATGCCAACAAGAAAAGTAACTAATGAGTAATGTAGTAGAAGCGGGATCATTACCATGATAAAGCTCTTTGGAACTATGGCCCAGAGAGGACCTGGAATTGCTATAAGCAAAGCTTAATGGACTATTCTGGTGGGCATTCCGAGACAAGAATACAGAGAGAAACAAAGATGGGGAGGGCCAACTCCTAAGGTTTTGGAGGGGATCAAGGGCACTGGCAGGATCTGGGACAGCAGCCATACTTGCTTCATTCTGGCATTCTGCCCATGTCCTCAGAAGCTAGACAAGACTGAAATAAAAAGAAACGAACTGCTTTACTTTATTTATTGTAAACACAATATATGTGAACTTAGGCAAGGCTTTGGTTTCATATGTAACTTCCTTTCACATGTGCATATAATGTGTTTGGTCAAATCCATCCCTCATTCACACTAATGAATCCCCCTATGTTTTCCAGACTTTCCTACTAACTTCATAGGTGTTAGAGGTTTTTTAAATCCACCAAGTCAGTCCACTTAGTGCTTCCTGTATGTACAGGGAAATAGGGATATCTATGGGAGTATGTGTGTAGCCTCTCGGGAACCATATCTTTAAAGAAAACAGACTCCCCTTATCCCTGTAGCCGTGAATTATCAAAATAACTCCTTGGCTATGGGTGGGACTTGATGCCCCCTCTCCCATTCATGCTGGGATTCTGGCCAGTTTGATCCTATACATGTAATCATAGCTGCTGGGAATCCATCTGGACTAACTTCTTTGATGGTGGAAATTTCAAGACAGCATAGCATTCAAGTTATGTCATGCTATTACTCACTGTTTTTATTCAGTTCTACAGTGAGAGATTAAAAAGATATGGATTGGGTTTGGTGAAGAACAGTATGTGAACTATAAAGTTAAAGGAACAAGAAAGAAGATCTGAAGACAAGAGTCTCACCACTGAAGATTCTGTGAAAATGCAAACTCATTTAAAAACAGAGTCTCAACTATGAATGCCACTAAAGGTGTTTCCTACTCCAGAAGAACACAGTCTATGCAAACAGAAACCATAGCAGCTATGATCCAAAAGGGCTGGGTTTCATCTTGACCTGGCAGCAGAAGGTGGCTATTTCATCCACACCGTAAAGGTTTATAGGCATGAAGGATGAAAAAGTGAGGGGACCCTAGATGCTTGTGCATAGCTTCCAGAAGGCTACTGAGGACAGGCAGTCTGCAGCAGAGTCAGAGTCCCCGTAAGAAGACCATACAGGGCCACTCGTATCAAACAGTGAAGGTGAAGGCTAAGTTAAAATGGAAACTGAAGGATGTTGTACTGGGACCACAGGAGGTCTACCAAGGAAAGCACTGGCATGTACCAGACAAATCCAAGAGACTGTATAAATAGGAGACTGAATAAATAGGGGAATGTAAGCTGAGCAGAAACACTCTTGTTTTGTCTCCCAACAGTAGACCTAGCTCCCTAACACTCCTGCCATCACACCTTCCTTGCCACGATCCCCTCAAAGTGTAAGTCTAAATAATCTCATCTTTCTGTAAGCTGTTTTTGTCAATTCTCTTATCACAGCAATGAAAATAGTAACCAATGCAACAAAGTACTGTCAAATCAATTTCACTGACAAAAGGTCTGGTGATAAGTAAGTGTTTTAATAAATATTAAAAGGCATAAAGAGATAGAGGGAAAAGCCCAGTGGGTGAGGTAATGCCATATAAACATGAAGATCTTAGTTCATATCACCAAAACCAAGGTAAAAAGCCAGGGAATGGGGTGCTCTCTTGTAACCCTAGAACTGTAGAAGTGCAGAGAGAGAGAGACCCCCTGAAGCTCACTGGCCAGCCAGGCAGGAGGAAACAATGTGCTTCACGTTCAGAGAGAGACCCTATCTCGAAAAATAAAGGTTGACATCAATCAACAAAAAATATGCAATACTCAGCTTGGGCAACACAACCAGCTGTGTACACATATGCACAAACATCGTTACCAAGTAAACCACACAAAGAAAGAAGAGGGAAGAGGAAAGGGTGGGCTAGGAACAGAGTCTTTGGAATTAGTATTTCCTAGGAATCACAATATCCTATAAGTTTTATGAATTAAAATGGTGGAATCACTGTTCTATAAGTAGCAGCAGCAGGAAGAGGAGGAGAAAGAAGAAGAGGAAGAAGAAAAGGAAGAAGAAGAGGAGAAAGAAGTGGAGGAAGAGAAGAAGGCCCTGTATGTTACAGTCCTAGAATAAAAATAAAACAAAAGGAATTTTAAAAGAACATTTGTAGTGCTAGAGAATAGCTTTAAGTGATAGAGAATGAAAAGCAGAGAAACTATCTGATATACTAAGAAAATAATGAAAAGATTCATATACCAGAGTCACTTTAGTATGTGAAGCATTCTTGTTAGCAAACAGAAAAAAAAAAGAAAATTCAAAATAGAACTGGCCTATAAATATATAGAAGAATATTCAAGCTTCCAAGAAATTGCAAATTCCAAATGAGTTTTTTTTGTAAAAATATAAAACATTTATATAATATAATAAAGTAAGATTTGCAAAACCAATATCATATACAGTAAAATGTAATATGTTTGGAGAGTAACTTTCCAGTAACCATGAAAATCTAATAAATGCATACTCTGAAAAATTGATACCAATAACACTGTTCCTGTAAGGGACTCAGTTTATAGAGGAAAACAGACAATTAAACAAAAAAGATATAGAAGTGCTATAAAAGCACAGCACAGGACATTCTGGATGACTACAGTTTAGTAGGACATTCTGGATGACTACAGTTTAGTAGGACATTCTGGATGACTACAGTTTAGCTTAGGAGTCTTTCTGATGAACTGATCATTTAAGTGAAACAAAACAAAATGAGTAAGATTCAGTCAACTAAAGGGAAAACAAGACTATTCCAAAGAAGGACAAGGACAGTGAGTACAAGTCTCTAGACAGAAATGAACACACTGTATTAAAGAAAAAGAACAGCATGAGTACAGAAAAAAAATGTCAATAAACGCCTGGTTACCACGTGATCTGAGAACCATACCCCAAACTTCCCAGAAATCTAACTAGCAATTAATTCTGAGCTATGTTCATTCTAGATACGTGACTGGCAAGATTAGATTTGGTTTTCATTTTTAGATTTTTGACTTACGTTATTTTTAATTTTTGTGACAAAAATTATATAGCTCAAGCTGGACTTGAATTTGCTACATAACTCAGTCTGGCTTGAAGTCACCTCCCTCACTGACCTGGGATTACAAGCATTATGTGCTAAAATGTCCAGCTCACACTTGTATTTTCAAAAGGTCACTCTGGATGCTATTACATTGTATTTTTCCATTTATAAGTTTCTTAAAGTGTGTAATTGGCACACATTTATTTACTTCAAAAATTAACTACATAACCTGACCATAAATATAAAATATATGTTTTTCTTAAAATTATTTAGCCACATTAAATAAAAGCATGAACAGAAACAGTTAACTTTTCATATTAGCTATATTTGTTTTACATTTAAGGTTTACTCAACAGTTGAGTTTTAAAGTTTGGGAGGATCTAAAATATTAGCTTGTTCAGGAGGCTAATGCTTTAGCTACTAAACTGGTATTTTATTAGAATCTTCTTGGCTATCAACATTCTAGCAATTCTTCCAATCCTAGTCAACTTTTATTTTTCTGACCTCTCTCTAGATTTTGTGAAGCCTCGCCATACGGAGCACTTCAAGTATACTTTTATCGTACACGCTAAGGGAATGCTCGGGCGGGCCTCTACTCTAGACAGTTAACACCGTCATGAGCACCCTGCTACCTATGTAGGATAGTTATTGTTTAAAAACATCCATTAAAAAACAATTCTGTCAACCAGACATGGTGGCACAGAATTATTACCTTACACTGGACAATATAGGGAAATAGCAAGATCCTAACTCAAATAAAAACAGAGAGAAACACAGAGAGAGAGGAGAAAGAGGGAAAAGAGGGAAGGAGGTAGGGATGGAAGGGGGAGGAGAAGGGAAAATAGGAAGGAAAGGGGAGGTGAGGAGAAGGGAACAAAAGGCAGGAGAGGGAAAAGGATGCCTTCCTTTTTATACATGACTTTTCCTCATAAAACACATTTAAATCCTACCACTTTCAGCATATGAATAGTATGCTGAAATAACACACAAGGCACAAACGCCAGGTTAATTTTCATGTCTTATTCCTAAGGGTTCCTATCTAATGACAGAAAACCTCTCTATTTCATTCAGACACTCTTGGTTCATCTGAACTGGCCCAGTGGGGTAAACATGTAATGGCAATACCTCATTTCTTCATTATAAAATGGGAATTTAAAAATTCTCTTTTGTAAAGTTGTAAGAATTAAATAAAGCTGAGTCTTGAGAAATGAGTTTGAACTGTGCAAATCTACTTATATGCATTTTTTGAAATCTCCAACAAGTAAATAAAACTCACAAGGGATCAGAACATAGAAATGCTGAACAACTTTTCAAATTAGGTGTTATTGATGAATAAAAGAAATGATTTTTAGCATTTACTATCATAAAATAGACATCTACTACAAAAATTAAAATGAAGCAAAACTCACTGACAGAACACGACACATATGCAGTCAAGAGAACAGTCAACAGACTCAAGAGTTATAAACCACTACTGCTTTTGTAGGATTAAACTTGCTTACCTCCATTACATCCTCCAAATTCTCTTCTGCATCCGCTTTCTCTGTCATCAGTTTGGCTGCCTTAAAGTACGTCTTCATAAGCAGATAGCCTCTTTTGGCTCCATTCCAGTACGACCGAGGAATTTCCACCAAGCCATACCCCAATAACAACACGAGGAGAAACAGACCCCATGTGTTGGCAGCCGCTATCCCAATAGTCTGAAGTTGGTTCCTAAGAAACAGAAAATATAAACAAAGAGCTGATATAAATATGCTTCTATATAAAGATATAAGACTAATTAGTAGTAAATAAAATTTCAGAAAACTGTCATAGAGAATAAGTAGGATTTTATATGAAGAAATTTATACTTCTTTCCAAGCCCAACAGATAATCTGTATGTTTGAATGGAAAGACAGAGTGTGACAGTAAAAACAGACCTCAATATGGGAAACACTGTTTCCTCCACAGAAAACATTTTTCCTTTCCTTATCAAGATGAACTAAGAGAGCCCTGTAAACAGTTGACTTCTGTTATGGTTTAGCTACACCGATAATGAGACCTAGCTCTACTGTTCTACACATACATTTTGGAGTAATATACATATATTACAAATTATATACACAAAATGGATTTTAACTTATTGAAATACCTGAGCTTAAAGTAACATTACAAAAACTATTCTCCAAACTAAAATAAAGAAAAAAGAAAAAATTGTTAGTTCTAGTGGCTAAAAATTCATTTTTAATCATTTATAAAATTTAAAATTCTATAAAAATCATTGTTGTTTACCATATCATTATTAGTCAAAACATTAGGCCAACATCTAATAGTTATATTTAAAGAAGCCATCCTGGATTTTCTTTCTTAGTAATATGCATTATTCAGATACCTTTTGTGGTGTATGTGTTTGTTTACTTGCATGTGTTCAGTAAAAGTCAACTTCAATAGCACAAACATACACAACAGTGTTCTAAAGACTGCTTTTCTTACCATTCTAAGTGCAAACGTGGGTTCACAGCTACGTAAATTAGAAATGCTCCAAATATCAGTAAGTAAGTTCCATAATAGATTGCATTCTCAATCAGCGCTGTTTTTATCTTTCCGGTGATGGAAAAACCTCCAGATCTTGCATATGATTGCATAAAAGGTAACAGAATCCTGGTTGTATGAAAAATATATGATCAAAAACTCAATTGTGTAGCTGTTGAATCTAAAATACCCAAAACATACAAATCTCAATGTATAAGTCTCCCCAACAAATGTTTTATGAGTAAGTACATGTTAATACTGAATGAAGTATGATAAATGATTATTTTTTAATATTAAGTTTTGGGAAAAACAGAGGTTCTAAAGCAGGAGACAGCAAAGGAGGCTGCAATGACACGCAGACTCGAACAGTCTAAGTGACTTCACATTCTCTAAAAGGTCTAAAAATAGGCCTTAGAGTTGCATGAGAAGCCAAGGTTGTGGTACAACTGTAATCTTAGCACTCGGAATACTGAGGCAGCCTTGGCTACATAGACCTAAATTCAAAACCAAAGACATAAATAACAACATTATTCCTTTAGAGTGACTTTGGACTATATACAAAGAATAAGAAAACATTTTTTTTTTAAAGCAAAGAATTTCAAGAGCACACTCACACTCTTCCTGCCCCAGTTTCAAATGCTAAGGGCTCAGGACACCATGTGTGTCCTTCACTGAAGAAAACACTTTCCAATGTCTAGTTTCCCAAGGCTTCAGCATAGAAAACTGATTGAAAGCAAACAAAAATGCAAGTAGTTGGGAAGGTTAAAGGTAGTGGTCCAGGTAAGAGCAGGACAAGTGTGGGAGTTTGAATAAGAATGTCCCCAATAGGCTCATATACTTGAATATTTTGTCAGAAGAGAGTGACACTGTTTAAAAGGATTAAGAGGTGTGACCTTCTTGGAGTGGGTGTGCTCTTGTTGGAGGAAATGTGTCACCAGGGGTGGGCTTTGAGGTTTCAAAAACCCAAGCCAAGCTCAGTGGCTTATTCCCTTCCTGCCACATGTGGATCAAGATGTAGAACTCTTAACTACACTGCAGCACCATGTCTGCCTACCTGCTGCCACACTCCTCACTATGAAAATGGAGGAAGCCTCAGAAACTGTTAAACAGCCCGAATCAAATGCTTTCTCCCGTAAGAGTTGCTATGATCATGGTGTATCTTCACAGCAATAAAGTGCTAAGACAAAAAAAAGACTGACTGTCAAACTAATAAAGTACATAAGAGACAATACAAAATAGCAACAAGAGGACAGAGTAGTTCTCATACAAGTTTAAGTTCAGAAGACTGGAGAGACAGATTTTGGAGCTATCAGGATGTCAAAGCAATTAAATAACATCAGTAGATTAGATCTGGTGAAGCAAGTGCATCAAGTACTAAGAAAGAAACTTAGACTGACCTGAAAAAGAAGAGACGGAACCAGTGAAGAAGACTAAGACAGAGCAGTAAAGAGGCATGGAAGAAGACCAAGGAGTATATGGAGCAGAAAGAAGAGGAAAGTATTTGAAAGTAGAGGAGAGAAAACCATAAGATAAATGCTGTCAAGAGGTCAGGCATGTAAAGGATTTGTATACGTGAGTAGATGCGGGAGTGTATTGAAGGGTACTACTGACTGAGGAAGGAATAAATTAAATGAGCAAATGAAGACCGCAAATGGAGAAAGTTTATTTAAGAGGTATATTGTAAACTACGGTATATGCATAAAGTAGATGTCTCAGAGAAATGAGTAACAGTAACAATGATATGTACAGAATTGTATAGATAAATCTCCCAAGTGTATATGAACAAAAGTGGGGGAGGGGGATCACGCTGTATAAGTCTTTGTTTATAAATTCCTTAACACAACAAATCAATCTATATCGATGGAAGTAAAAATTGTGGTTACTCTTTAGGATCAGGAATGTCTAGAGAAGAACATTAGGAAAACTCCAGGGGCATTGTAAATGGCCTGCATCATTGAGTTCTGGTGTAAGGACTCATCCACTTCAAAAATAAACTTAACACATAAGTACAAACTTTTTGTAGATTTCAACTTCAGTCTTTCTTTTTAAAGTCTTTGAAAACAATGGTCATAATATTAGTAAGGTTGAGACAGGAAAAGAATTTGAGTTGAGAGAGAGATTTTAAATAATATATTTGCATGTGAGATTTATTTATGTGCATGGGGGTACTGTTTTCTATGATGCTGGCAAAACATACAGCTGTAAGTTAGTAACCAAAGCTTAAGGAGATAGGTTCCTATTTTAGAAAGTGAGGGTAGCATAGTAAGAGTAAGTCTTCCATCCCTGGAGGGCAAAGAGAAAAGGATTGGTAAATAGATATTTGTGTTGATAAGACAAATACAGTTGCCATGTGATGACTTCTATGCAGCAAACAGTAAGTCATATGCCAAGAGTAAAGGTGACATTTTAGAAGGATTAGAAAAGGGTCACAAAAGACTTAAGTTTAGAAAGAGAAGAGAAAGACAAACAAATGACAATCTGGCAATTTTGAGGGCATGGGTGAGGTTATTTAGAATAAACTTCCAAAGATACAAATTCTATTTCATTCTGTAATCGTCCTCTCGCAGTGCTTGCTATATCCAGTTTGATAGTTTAGTGTCCTGCAGGTCTCTAAGGAAGGACTGGGCAGAGGGTAACTGGGAGTCTAGAGCACAGAAGGAAGAAAAACTAGAGGGTAGAACATAGACTTGGAGTACAGTCCTGGTTACTAAAACCACAACTGTAACTAATGGTGTCTCACACACAGGCAGGCAAGATGACAGAACATAGGGGTCAAGGGAAGAGCAACATTAGGAACTGGGTCACAGAAATCAAGGAAACATCCATGCAGGAAATGAGAGTGTGTGAATAAGCAGGCAGGGATGGAGGGTGGACCTCTATTACTATAGACACTACACATGTAGGGGACAAGACTTGATTATTTGAGCTGGATACAGCCTGGAAACTTCTTTTCTTCAGTCTAGAATCCTGGAGAAAATTCTACACAAGCTGACAAGAGAAGGAAGCAGTTTAACAGTCCTATTCAACTGCAACAAACACCTATGAACCACAACAATAATCAGCACAATGAGATATCTCTAATAGTGCAGTTAATGGCACTCACATCTGTTGATGGTAACTAGCAATTGTCTAATTGAACTTAAGGCCCACACAGGAAGGAACTGAAAACCTATCCAGCTCCCTAGGACTGGTGAGGACATACACATTAGAGAAGAATTTACTTCTGCCGTGTTGCTAAACCAGCATAGCTCCATACTATTATATTCTAAATCTTATCCTTATACCCACAGGTCAATGTGGCTACCATGCTTCTCTTTACAGCAAATGGAGACCATCCCAGAAAACACAAGAGGGCACAATGCAGATCGAGAGACTGTTGGGAGCACAGCCCCAACATAGTACATCACAGGTCTTACATCTGTGTCTCAGGGGCCACTGTGGAAGAGGATTTTAAGAGGCAGAGAATATCAACAAGTCTGTGATGAAACAGTCTCTCCTAGAAATAGCTGCATAAATAAAACTGGAACAATGACAATATTAACAGACACATTAACATAGAAAGGAGAAAATTTTGTGGGGTTCTACCTTTAGAGCAGTGGTTCTCGTCCTTCCTAATGCTATAACCATTTAATGCAGTTACTCATGTTTTGATGACCCCTAATCATAAAATTATTTTCAGTTACTTCATAACTGCAATTTTGCTACTGTAATGAATCATAATGTAAATATCTGCTATGCAGGATATCTGATATGTGACCCCTGTGAAAAGGTTGTTTGTCCCAACCCACAGGTTGAGAACCGCTGCTCTAGACTAAGAACCACAGGTCACATGACTGCCGGGAGACGGAGAGTTAGCCTCTCCCAGGGATGGGCACCCTTACTGAAGACTGCTGGGAGAGGGAGAGTTAGTGTCTCCCAGGGATGAGCACCCTTACTGGTTGTCCAATGCGGAGTGGGAAGCCCTGAATCCATACACACACAAAGAACAAAAACTGATTTGCTGTATGTAACAGTAATAAGTAAGTAGAGGCTATCAACTTGAGAGTGGGGGTGTGTGGGATGGGTGTGAGGGAAGGCATTGGCATAGGCTGGAGGGGGAAAAGCAAGAGGAGGAGTTATATAATTCTATTTCAATAGAACATGTTTTACAAAAATTAAAGAAAGGAAGCCAAGGAAGAGTGGTGACCTTCATAAAAGCCCTTTCGTGAGTAGCAGAGCTACATGTGGGCTGGACTGAGGGCCAGACAAGAAAGACACCAGGAAGGAAAAAGTCACAAGAACAATTTTCATTTTTGTTTTCTACTTTTGTGTGCTTCCCCCGTTCCTTTCTTCTTGTAAAAATGGGATACTACATCTCAAAAGTATTAAGGTTCATTAAAAATTAATCCTTTAGCCAATAATGCAGCCTTCACTGCCACTTACCATGTTAAAAACTGAGATGTCCAATAAACTACCCTCCAGAAAATTGGCATGATTCCATCTGGAATGTAACTCCATGGCTTGAAACATGGATGCTGTCTATTCAATAACAATTTAAAGTCAATTAATTATAAATAATAACTTCTTAAAGTATAAACAAATTTGTTTGTATGCATCAAATTAATAATTATTAATCAAATCATATCTCACAGAAAATTTAAAAATCAAAGCTGCCAAACCAAACACCATACATGAAAAGAACAAAACCATTCACTCTAAAGAAGAATGTCATTTACATTTCCAATTCCCAATGTATTCTTAGGTATTTAATGAAAGGAAGCCACAGTATTTAATTAACTGACAGCTACCGTGAAAATCTTTTTTAAAAAAATGCAAGTGTGGAATCAAATACTTAATGATTATACTCATCCCATTTGTAGGGCTCGCTATACTGTGTCTTTCATTGTTATACAGGAGTGAAGGTTGGAATGGGAATTGAACAGGAATTCAATAAAAGAAAAAGTTATCATTCCTGATGCTAGTCAAATCAGACACTCTTATCAGCCGTTAGCACCAGCTCCAGCATCTATACACAATTCTGTTCAGATTTTCTAAGGAAGAGTCTCTGATGACAACTTCTATTTTAAAGTTTTCTAGTGTATGAGACTATCCTTTTAATTCAAGAACTTCTAAATACTCAAACTGTTACTGATCTATACACAGCTTTGAAAGGTGATGAACACTTTAGTGATTCAAAGGTGAGCATGTTACCTTTACTCAAGTTAAATGGTTTTTGCATGTCATGTTCATGCGTGTGAAAGTGCATGTGTGCGAAAAGGTCAGAGGCCAGCCTTGGATGTCATCCTCAGGAACACTATTCCACTCCATAGAGACAGTTTCTGATTGGCTGAAGCTCATCAATTTGGCTACACTGGTTATTCAGTATGCCAGCATTGAGTTTACTACTGCATGTCACCATGTTCAGCATTTTTATGTGGACTCTGAGAACCAAACTCAGGTCCTTATGATTGTTAGCCATGTACTGTATTTACTGAGTTACCTCACTAGGCCCTAGATTTTCTTCTAAAAACTATATAAAGAAGCACATAAAGACTACTCAAAGTACTAACAAAAGCTTCTTGTCAACATGAATAAGTTTCTTATATGAAAATTTAATAGAAATTCAATATAACCTTTGGAAATTGTTTATTCCTCATGTGCAATTATGTTTCTTTTAAACATTGTTGTTCCCCCCCCCCTCTCTCTCTCTCTCTCTCTCTCTCTCTCTGTCTTTCTCTCCCTCCCTCCCTCTCCCTTTCCCTCTCCCTCTCTCTTTCTGTGTGGTGGTGGGGGTGGGGGTGTGGGTAGGTGGGTGCATGCACCTGAGTTCAGGTGCCTGCAGAAGCCAGAGGTTGTGTCAGTTGTAAACTGCCTGACATGGGTGCTAGGAATTGAACTTGGGTTCTCTGCAAGAACAGCAAGTGTTCCTAATTGCTGAGTCATCTCTCAAGTCCCTAGGATGTTTCTTAAGAATGTGTAATATGAGAGAAATATCTTATATTCACAATAATCTTGCTTTAGTTTTTGTTTAGGGATTTTAAAAACAAGGTCTCTCCTAGTTGTAAACTTCTTATGTAGGTGAGGCTAGCCTTGAACTTTTGATGTGCTGAGATTACAAGTGACCACCATGCCAAACTCTACATCTGTTAACTCTTGTAATTTGGCTGAAATGGAAATGCTCTTTCTTTATAGATTTATTCATGGTGCTTAAAGATGAAAATGTCCGTAATTCTTTTTAAAAAAGACAGATTGAGAAGAATAAGATGTTTTAGATTTTATTAAGATGTAGAAACAAACTAAAACTGTCTTCTTTAAGTTTCTCGTAAAGTACTATATTGTGTATTGATGTATATTTAAAGTGTATTATTAACAATGCAATATAATAAATATACTATAAAGAATGAAAGGATGAATAATAAGGAATAAGGGTAATTTTATGAATATAAAATATAAATGATAAAACTATCTACTGCAATATTGCCATGTATATATAGAACAGGCGAGTAGAAACAAAGAAATACCTTGGAGCTGGAGTGACAGATGCATACACTCCTGTAACATTGTTATTTTCAGGAGGGCTGGAATTTGCAGCAGCATGCCTACATCGGTTATATATTGTCTAAAGAATGAACACAGGGTTTTATAATGAGAACCAAGAAGTCACCAAGTACTTAAAGAATATTTCATAATCTACTTATTTTTCTAGCTATACTGTTTAACAGTTAAATTCTTAAAACATCATTTAAATTCAAAATGTAAGGATAACATCATATAATTTAGTCACTTTAAGAAAGCAATATTCAAAACATATTCCAGATTATATGATTACATTGTCTTTTAAATTGTATCTCAATTTCGCCTCTTACCGTACTAACATCCAGTGGCAGTATGAAGACAATAAGAAAGCAGAGATACCAAGCAAGCAGTGTTCCGATGATTACAAGTCGATGCTGTTTCTTAAAGTCTCCATATCGATGCAGGAGGAACAATGCCAGAAAAAAGACAAAAACAATCTCAAGTCCTAAAGCTGCACCACTCATTATTGAATGTTCGCAGCCTCCAACCAAATTGATTCATGGAGAGTTCTGGACCATATCTGTTCGCTTAAAAAAGAAAAGAAAGAAACATATAACATCAACACAGAAAACAACAATTTTGAAACTTTATAATTAGCTATTTAATATATAACAAACTCTTTGGAATACTGTCATATAACTTTATACTGGCGTTTGAACAAGATGAAATATCAAGTCTTTTGTAACTTCTTAAAGTACATTTCTCACAGTTTACAAGCAGGCTGAGTGTGCTGCCACACCTTTGAGTTTAGCACTTTGGGTGTTGAGAAAGGAGGAAGATGAGTTAGAGGCCAGGACTGTACAGCAAGACTCTGTCTCTCTATGTAAATAAAATTTCTTTACGGAAAATATTATAAAATAAAAGCCATCCTTGTTTTTAATATATTAAAAATTAAGAAATTCTTAATACTAAGATATGAACAGTTTTATAGGTATGTCTATAAACTGTATGATAATGTTGTCATACAGCGAGTAAAGATTATCCTTGTATTATTCAAATGCTGATTTCTCTGCCCCCGTGTCTGGTTCTGGACATGTAGTCTCTAATAGCTTCTGCTCAATGCTGTATAAACATTGGTCCTCATTTAATCTCTGACTTGCCAATAAAAGTTGATCAGCCAGTGCCTGAACAGAGAGGAGAATGGGGCTGGACTTCTGACCCCAGCCAGAGGGGAGGGGTAAAGAGAGAGAGGGAGGGAGGGAAGGAGGGAGGGAGATGGGGGGGGGGCAGACAGAATTTGCCAAGAGACAAGCATGCAGGTGACAACACAGGAACACACCTGAAGCAGAGAGAGAGCCAGGAAAATACTAAAATGCAAGCATGTCCACAATTTTGGCTGGGAGGAAGCCATATTAGCTTAGAGCATTAAAGCAGACTAAGAGTGCTCAGCTCTTGTGAGGTAAAGCTTGATTAAATAAATCCTACAGTCTCTGTCTTACTTATTTGGGAGATAGCAGGAATAAAGAAAAAATTATCAGTTTTGAAACTGCATTAATACAGTTTTAATATATCATTTGAGTGTGTTTCCTAATGTTATAAATGTTAGCCAAATATTTAAATTATTTTTAACTTAAAATCTTTTTTACATACAATATATTTTGATCATACTGTTTCTCCTCTCCCAACTCCTTACAGATCCTCAATCTCCCCTATCTACCCAACTTCATGTTCTCTCTCTGCAAAGAACATAAAACAAAAAACAAAATAAAAAACCTGAAAAATAAAAATACCAAACAAAAGGTATATACACACAGAGAGAGACAGAGAGACAGAAAGAGACAGAGACAGAGAAAACAAAAAGCATGGCAGTCCATTTGTGTTGGCCAACTACTCTAGGGCATGAGGCCTGCCCTGGAGTGTGGTTGATATATCTAATGACACTTCATTGGAGAAAACTGATTTTTCCTTTCCCAGCAGGTATCAACTGCAAATAGTTTCTTGGTTGGGGTCTTTGTAGCAAAATATTTTATAGAAGTAAGTTAACCTAGAAAACTAGATGTTAAGTTTATCTTAGGAAGTTAGACATTTAATAAAGCTTTCTAAGATCATCCATAGCTAAGAATTTAACATTTGCTGAAAGCAGTCACTACCAGAAACATTCAACAGTAACTTCTTTGAAACATTATTATCCTTTCCTGGTTTGTCAAACTCAACTTTCATGATTTAAAGTTTATTATAAAGTTTATATAACCTGCTTTACAGGTTACCATTTCCTACTAATCTGTATAAATCTTACTTTTTCTTAAAGAGCTACTTTTATATTTTATGTACAAAGAAGGTGCTGCCACTGTTGCTACTACCATTATTATTATTATTATTATTATTATTATTATTATTATTATTATTATTATTATTATTATTATATTACTGCTGCAAAAGTGTCTTACTATCTCGACCACACTGGATAGAACATCATGATATAGCCAAGCTTGGCCCACCCATCTGCTACTGTGAATAACTTGAATGCTGAGGTGACAGGCATATGCACCATAGCTGGTTTTACCAATGGATAATGAAGTCATTTTGTTTTTTCTAAGGTTTTAAGACATAGTCTTGCTATGGAGCCCAGGCTAGCCTCTAATTCATTATATAGACCAGACTGGCTTTAAACTGGTAACTCTGCTATTTCTACTTCCTCAGTATTGAGACAGCAATTTTGTTCTGTTTGGTTTGTTTCAAATAGGGTTTCATGTAGCCCAGCCAGTTCTAGCAAGAATGAACTTTATTTAATACCTCTTGCCTTCATTTCCCAAGTGCTGGGATTACAGGCAAGTGCCACCACATCCACCAGAAGACGGGGTACACCTTTACCTCCAGCACTCTGGAGATCGGCAGGACAACCTTCATGAGTTCCAGGTCAGCCTGGTCCACAGAGTGAGTTAGGGGACAGGGAGACGTTTAAAAAAAAAAAAAAAAATTATCTTCCAAATCCTAAATATTTAGAAGTACTCAATGGCCAAATATTATCAAAGTAAAAGAAATAATATTTAAGATTATTAAAAAAGGATATGTCCACATAAACTGAAAAATTAGATACACATTTATGTGGTATGCAGAAAAAGACAACAGTAAAATACGTAAAGATGCCAAGTAAGTGGTATTATGATGGGCAGAAGCAATTGACAAAATCAGTTACTAACTTGCCATATTTCTCATTCTCGGTATATTAAAAATGTTATGAATTAAAACACAAGTGTGGGTCTGTCATCTCAGAACAAGCAATGTTTGGCTGTATCCTCTCCTCATAGTCAGGGTATTATTCAATCACTGCAGTAATGAAGAACAACTGCTTACTGTCATAGTTTCTGGGATCAAATAGGCCAGCACAAACAGCTCAACAGAGTTCTCCGCTTAGGCTCTCAAGGTATCAGTAGGTGTACATTCCACTCTGAAGAAGAATTTATGGTGGGCAAAATTCAGTTCTACTCAACAAGAGTAATGTGACATATGGAGTTCAGGCACTGGATACTCTCACTTTATTTCCAGATAAAGCTATGAAGGGATGGCTAACTTTATGTGTCCTGTATTCTGTTTACATCATTTAAGTTTCTTTTTGTGTCATTATGACACAGATGAAATTCAATGAAACTGATTCACTGGGTTCCCCTAACCTGAAAGCATGTGTTTAAAGTTTGTATTTTTAATCTTGAAGCTAGATTCAAATGAGGAATTACATTTTAAGTATAGAAGGATAGTACTCTCTATAACTACCTATGAATTCCTATAGTTTGTTTTGGTTGCTGCAACTAAATACATCTGTTGAAATGCAGGGTATCTTATATTCTATTCAATTTGGCTATTTATATATTGTAGTTCATAAAAGTAATTGTCAACTTAAAAATCTGGTCATGTTAACAATGGGACAGTGATTTGGCAATGCATATCAAAATTGCTTAAAAAATGTACCTTTGTGGCAGCAATTCCACCTTGCATAACTTACTGTCAAGATAAAGCAAAGCACAAAGCTCAGTGTGGGGCACACACTTATAACTCCAGTGCTGAGGAGGAGGAGACAGGTGAATCCTGCTGACTGCTGCTTAATCAGCAAGCTCTGGAAAGAGACTCCACCTCAAAAACAGGTAGACGGCTTTTCGAAACAACAGCAGGTTGTTCTCTGGCCTCCACATGCACACCCACAAAAACACATATAAACACATAACCATGTATGTCCATGTATGTGCAAACACACATATACATAACAGAGCAAAATGGGAATTAAAGATTTATCTACACTGCTCATTTTTACTATAGTAGTACATGTGAAAACACTGAACAACTTAAGTGTTTGCAATAAGTAGTCCAGGAACCATTGCCAGTTGAGCTGTTTAGGAAAACAGGCAAGGGTTTTATAACTAACTAATCATACTAACTAGTCACAAGGTATAAGATCAGGGAGGGATCTATGCCTGAGTCAAAGGGAACAGTAACACTACTAATGAGAACCGAGGATCACAATACGACCACAGCCAAAAAAATAGAAAGCTATAAAGCGCTCACTTCAAAAACAGTAGAAGGGACAGAAAGGTCTGAGGAAGCACAACAAACATACATGTTTAAGGACAAAGATTTAAAAAGAGTGGTGATTATGGTTATGGAAAAAATGGTTCTCTCTTTTTTCTTTGTGCTATCTCGAATGTATGTTTTTCATTTTTAGTAATAAATCACAGTATTTTATAGTTAAGAGTTATTTTAAAGTCATTATTATATGTAGGGTTAAACACACAGATAAAGTTTGTCATGGGCATTAGTCTAATACTGCAACTCTTTTAAAATGCATGTTTTATTATATATCTTGGCAAACCTGGTCTTAAGACCATAACTCTGGTCTTAATGCATAATTATTGCATAATTTTATGCAATATAAGCTGTTAAATGAGGAGTACCTTACACCTGTGGCTATAAAAAACAAATCATATATAAAACACTATGGAGGAGTTCTGGACACAAAGCAGGTCCTGAATATATGTGTGGTGGTTTGAATAGGTTTGGCCACCATAGACTCATGTGGTTGAATGCTGGCCTATAGAGAGTGGTCTATAGAAGTGTGGCCTTGTTGGAAGGAGTATGTCTTGTGGGGGTGAATTTTGAGGTCTCCTATGCTTAAGCTCCGCCCAGTGGAGAATTCCAGGCTCCTGGCTGTCTACAAAAGACAATCTTCTTCTGGCTGCCTTTGGATCAACATACAGAACTCTTTCAACTCCTTCTCCAACACCTTGTCTGCAAGATGTCATGCTTCCTGCCATGATGATAATGGACTAAACCTCTGAAACTGTAAGCCAGACCCAGGTAAATGTTTTCTCTTATAAGAGTTGCCTTGGTCAGTGTCTCTTCACAGCCGTGAAACCCTAAGATAATGTGCTAGTGGCTTACCATTGTCTTGTAAAAAATACCTACTTGTTCCAATGGTCTCAAGGTATTGGTTTTACCCTTAATAATCAGCCTTCCTCAAAAAAGTGTGTGTGTGAAACGAAAGCAACTGCATTTGACTTCTCAATATCTGTGGTGATACCATAGCTCCTAAAGTGCATCCTTATCCCTCTCTAAGAAATGAGCTAGACTCACAGAGTTTACTGCTCCCTCGCCACAAATCAGCACTGTTTCCTTCAGTGTGCAAGGCAGCTGGATAGTTCATCTGTTTGCTCGCAAGAAACTAAGCACAATGATCAGAATGGGTTGATTACTGTAGAACATTTGCTGAACTGTAACTATGTATATGTAACTCTGCAAAAGATTTCAAGAGCCAAAGGAAAAATGTGCCTTTGATCACAACAAAAGTTGACATATTTTTCAAACATTTAAATAATAGGTTTAGAGAAATGATAATTAGTATTTGGAAGCATCCTAGTTTTCATGGGTTGGCATTAATACCATAGTAGTATAGTTGATTTTACTTAAAATCAAATGACAATGGACTTAACTGATCAAACTTTAGTGTACATGTAGTCAGATTGTACCCTTTAAAACATCAGATCCAAAAGTCTTAAATATTTAAAACCCAACTCCATCTTTTTCCAATGATCAAGATACTATTAGCAATTGTTTTAAAATGCCTTTATAACCATCTTGCTAAAATTAATGGTTCAGGAGTACTGTCTTCTATGTATGTTGTGGCTGTTAAAAGTTTTACATGCTAAACTCACTGTGAAAAACAAATTTAAAGGTTAAGATAATTTTGGAATTTGAGGAATTCCAAATGTTCAAAAACAGAGAGGACAGGAGAGAGAAGGAGCTTAAGCAAAAGAGAATAAGAAAAAGAACAAGACACAAAAGCAACTGATGAAAGTACAAACAAAACCAAAACTGACAAAAATTTGTCAAACCCCCAAATTCTGAAACCAGTAAGAAATTTTGCCATCAAGATGTAAGGATTCATCAGAGTTGGTTTTAATTTTTTCTTTTATTCAGGGCCTTTAGATGTCTGAATACAAACTGTCTACTATTGAGCCACACTCCAGTTGCAGTATTAATGTATTTTAACTCATCTATGTGACATAATGAAAGTTGGATAACTCAAGAGCCTTCAAAGACTTAAAATGAACAGAACAAGAAGTGGATGACAAAAGTAAAAGAAAGCAAATCCCCGCTCTAATAAGAAATGTCTTAAATATAGTCATTGTTCCCATGGTTAACGATTTCAGCTAAAGCTAAAATTAAAGCTAGAATTTTAGTTAAGACAATAGGACAAGAGACTCTTTCACTTTACGAATGATGAAAGTCAGAATGGTTTTGTTTTTGTTTTGGAACTGACAAACACGGTGACTAAGATTCCTAAGTGTGGCAAGAGGCAGGAGCAGATGATTCATCATTTTTGGCAAGGCTTGAAGGGCTGAAGTTGGCAACCAGGTCAGTGGGTAAGGAGAACTCTAAACTTTCAGCAAACCCTTGAGGATTTCAGTTGTAGAAACTGCAAGAATTACTTTGGTATCCAGAGATTCCATTCTCACAAAGCATTGTTTTTACTAAAGAACTTGAAGACTTGATGTATGTTTAGGATACTTATTTGTTTTGTTAAGTTAGTTCTCACAATCTAATGAGAAAAGATTGTTAGAATTTTTGCTTAATAGAGGAGAAAATGGCAGAGTGGATATGTAATTTATCCAAGTTCTCACACCAGTATGTGGCAAAACAGATCCAAACTAAGGCATCCTGACCACAGAGAACAAATTTCAATTTCATGTTCTCCTCTCCAATCTGGACATCTTTTTAAAATATAATTTGTTTTAAATAATTTCTATGGTGCCATTTTCATAAAGAATAATTTAAAAATATTTTATTATTCTTTAAGATGAATCAAGACACAATGCTTAAAAAGTCATGTTTAATATAGAATTTAACTTTTTACTTTGTGGATAATTATTTCATTTAGATTACAGTAGTTTTTTTTTTTTTCTTCTAATTTTCATGGGAGAACTACAAAGTAACCTAGAACAAATAAGAATATTTTTGTTATTCATCTAATCTCCCCATCACAGGTCACTAAATCAAAGAAAACTGAAGATAACTTTCAAATTGAGGAAGAAAAGGAGATAGTTATGAAATATTCCTCTAAGCTAAATAACAGAAGGAGCAAAAGAAATCTCTAAATCTCCTTATGATACAATGTTGCCTTTATGCTTCATTGTATTTCTCCAGTTGTATTTGATTTTCAAAACTGGGACCAATAGTACACATATATGCATATACGCATATACCATATATGTCAGTTACCATGGCCAGTCCTTTCTAGACTCTCTGAGGCCCTTAAAACATTGATTGCCTTGTAACTATGATATGGTTTTAGTTGTGAAAATGATACTGCCCTTACTGCCCTTTCCAAATATCTCCTTTCACAACTTATGTCACTTTATGTTCTATCTGAAGCTTCCAAAGAACATTCGATACTATTCAACCTAATGACATTTTCAGTTATATAAAATGATTTCTTTTTATCCTGTACTCAGATTAGTTCTAATCCTAAAACTATGTTTTAAAAGATTTATTAATATGAAACACAATATGTGCTAAGTAAGATTAAGATTAATCAGGAAATAAAGTATTTTACATTGGCAGCAATCACAACATCTTAAGTCTCTATAGGGCATTTTTATATAGCTAAGAACCGCAAATCTTCAATGGACACAATTCCTCTATCAAAAAGAATCACGTGTGCCAATATAAACCTTTTCAGTATATGAAGGAAACAGCTATGCAAAAGAAAAATAGTTTCATTATCAAGGCAAATCAAGACGCTCGTAATTTCAAAGTTGATAGGCTTTCCTTTCCTAGAGAACCTTGCACCCACTAATTTAAATATCCTGTTCTCTGGTAACTCTTAGCTAAATTCAGGACTGAACAAGGTTTTATTTTATGTTTTTCACTAACAATTTTCTCTTGAATGAGTTACTTCCTAACAGAAAGGACAAAGTTCAAGAGAAAGCAAATGAGCTTTTCAACGTAACAAAAGATAATTTTATACACTATTTCAGAAGGTCTCATTTTAAGATACTTTCCGTAACAAAACTGAATACTTATTCTCGTAGTCTTGCTTCTTTTCAATTAAAACCAACTTGCGTTTTTGTTTTTCGAGACAGGGTTTCTCTGTATAGCCCTGGCTGTCCTGGATGGAACTCACTCTGTAGATCAGGCTGGCTCAAACTCAGAAATCCACCTGCCTCTGCCTCCCAAGTGATGGGATTAAAGACATGTGCCACTACTTCTCGGCTGTTAAAACCAATTTGCAAACAGGTCTTTTTTTTTTTTTTTTCTTTTTTTTTTTTCTTACACCAATCTCACTTTCAGGAACTAAGGGTTCATGAATTTCTTCCTGTCAAGAAGTAACTGATGCAAAGATTATGCCAGAAACAGAGACATAATGGAGCATGAAAGATTTAATTCCAATATAAAACGAATCTTGCTCTCCCCATAAAGAAACACAAGGGTGTTCAATCTAACATACTAAACCAATATTCTAATGTTTTTGATGAAGTAGCCTGCTTTGTTCTTAACTCTATAAGTCCTCATCTTTATTGGACTTGAAATGCATCCCCCTACCCTCTCCCCTGTTGTCCCTAAGTCACATTTTTGCACAATTTGCACATCTGAATTTTGCATGGTCATTCTAATCTAATCGCCCCCTACCTCTTCAGAGGCTAAATGAGCATAGGTTTTAGGTAGAGATTCGAAGACAGGCTGTGGGTTGAGTGAGAGGTACCTACACAGCTTTCAGGTGGTCTCTCCCTGCAAACGGAATCTCACTTTTTCCTTTTGCATTTGAGAGACCCATCGAGGACCCAAGAGGATACAGGCGGGAACCACTGCTGGCTCCCGCTGCCTTAAAAATAAACCATCGCTTCTCCTGGAACTGCGCTTTAGCTTAAAAAACGCTACTCGCACGCTGTCTGATTGGATCTTCAGTCCAAGCCCGTGGGGTGTGCGTCGTCCTCAAGCCTGTTTTATAAGTGAGTGATCGCGTCCACAGACCCAGTCCTAAGGGCCGCCCACTGCCAGGTGGAAGAAGGCGAATGGCCGGCTGGCAGGCGTGCCACCCACAGCCTCTCACCTGGGCGGCAACCGAGACCCAGGAGATGGGCCCGGCGGCGGCGCCCACTCGAGATCTGCAGCTCCCCCGTGTCTATCTCCGCCAGGCTGGGTCGGGACCCCAGACCCTGACGCACCTCGCGCGTCCCCGCCCCCTTCGCGCTCACCGTCAGACCTCGCCAGACAGCGTCTGGAAGGGACTCAGAAGCTTTCGCGTCCGCCGCAGCCCGCCGGGTTCAGGGATCCTACAGTCCCAGGCGACCGTGGCTGTGGTCACCCAAAGGCCTGTGGGCTCCGGGAAGAGGAAACCCCCGCTCCCAGTCAATCGGCTGACATTTCCCAGTCAGTCGGAGCTCCACCCACTTCCGCCTGCAGGACCTCCTCCTTCTTCAATCCCGCCCTGTACCGCGGGGAGTTGTGGGTATCTGGAGGGTTTGTCCAAAATAAGAGTGGAGGAAATAAGGAGAGAGCGGGTCGGACTACGAGCTAGGCCTACACGAGCGGAACTACAATTCCCAGCAGGCAACGGGGCGTCAGAAGGCGGCTGCTGGAGAGCGGGATGCAGAACTCCGCGCGCGCGGTAGTGATGGAACGTTGCTAGTTCGCGGGTCCGGGCTGCTGGGCCCCCGGGGATCACTCTTAAGCAGCGCGCTAGAACGGGAATCTGGAAGACAGGCAGCTCTTCAATTAATTCAAGGATTCAAAACTCTTGAATCAGTGGACGCCATGCATAGGTAAACCAATTGCAAAAAAAAACGGGCAAAACATGAATGAACCGTTTGAATTCTTTTAGGCCGCGAATGTTGCTTCTTGCTCAAATACTCTTGTTATGTGAATGATTGCTTAGTTCCTTTTTGGAAGCAAATGGATGGATGAATGCTTTAGTGCCAATACCAATGTGCGTTTTACTTTGGCTTCCTTATTAGGTTTTCCTTCCATTACTTTGAATCACGGTATGAGTGCCGTCCCTGTTTTTCCCTCCACGGGAAGAAATTATTGAGGCCTTCTGCGTGACCATAAATCCCAAAGCCTTTCGAAGTATATGTGTTTCCGATTTTCTCTTTCATCCTTGGATTTCTCTCGCTGTAGGCACGTTAAAAAAATGCAGTGCTGTTACTTGCTGTGACTTTACTACACTGCATCCTTGACTCTTCTTTCATTCCTACCTTGGAATTATTTAGGGGTGTGCTTTCAAAAGGAATAGGGAATGTGTGCCCTTCTGCAGGAAGCACCTTCAGGAGATTCCGGACCAGAGTAGCAACGTCACCACCAGCTTCACGTGGGGATGGGATTCCAGCAAGACTTCTGAACTGCTATCAGGCATGGGTGTCTCTGCCTTGGAGAAGGAAGAGGTGGACAGTGAGAACATCCCACATGGACTGCTCTCAAACCTCGTCCACCCCCAGAGCCCTCCAAGGAAACGACTAAAGAGCAAAGGGAGTGACAAAGACTTTGTGATCATCCGGCGGCCTAAGCTCAATCGAGAGAACTTTCCAGGTAAGGTATGATACTGAGAGTCAAATTATGGAGGAAATGGATTGAACTGTCTTTGTTTTAACTAAATTGATTGAACTATTTGGGGGGTGGGGGGGAGGAGGGAAATCTTTTGGCTCTGTTTCTAAAATTGCCTAGTTTGGAAGTGTTGCAGTGAAATGGATTCCAGTCATTAAGTCTTCAGGATTCTTGGTTGGTCTTTATCTCGTGGTCAAGTTGACTTGGAACTTTTAACCCAGGAGGCAGCATTCCTGCCCTTTCCTTAGAAGGGAATCTCCCTGCTCAAAGTCCAGCTCAGCACACTGATAAAAGGGAACAGAAGCAGGGATCTTAGAGGTTCCCCCTTTTGTCTCTAATATGCTTCTTTGTATCTGAGCAAGCATTGTATCTTAATCACTTAGGTTATCTGTAGGCCTGTGAGGAAGGTGAATGTTAATCTAACTAGAGAAGACTTAGACTGCTCCACTTGCAGACAGGCCCGTGGGGGTGCTGTGCTTCCGGTACTGTAGCACTGCATCTACAGTCATAGAGTCCTGAATCTTAGTCTCATTCCCATTGCCCCGGTATCCACCCAGTCACTGTGTCTGTCACTCTTGTGTGGCAACTGCCTCAAGCTTCCATCATCTCTTCCTGAATTACTGTAATGAATTTATAACTTCAGCTTTCTTCTCAGTTCTGTCTCCAGGAGGCAGAGTGGATTGATGAAAGCAGAATTTACCTGAAATTATCCTCTCACTAGTGACTCCCATTTCCTGGTTTCCCAAGCCCAAGCCGGGGGTTTTTTTTTTTTTTTTTTTTTTTTTTTTTTTTTAAACTAAGTGCCCCCAGGGTATATCAAGACTCAAGGACTTGCAGGCTTAGGGTAAATATAGTATTAACATGAGGCTTTATCAGGATTTCCCCGCCACTCCCCCCCCCCCCCCCCCAGTTATTTAAAAGAGTGATTTAGGAAGTGTTTCTGAGAGCACACTGTCCTCCACAGTATAGTGCTAAGAATAACAGCAGTGAACAAAACAGACACACCTTAGAGCTTCCATTCTACTGAGGAAATACTATAAGTACAATGGATATGGTACTTTATGTAATCTATCAGGCCATAGTGGCTAAAAACAAAGAAGGGTCAAGATGAGGAAGAATGGAAGTCTTAGAATCTGAAGATAGATTGCAAACTGGGTATATTGGCTGAGACCCTTACTTGGGCTGTGACTTTTAAGCAAAGACACTGAGGGAAGAGTGCAGGAGTGTGGCATGAAAATGTCCCTTGGTATAAGGAACCTAAAGCAAAGGGAACAGGCATTTAAAATGCTGGAGACAAGGATGGGCCCTACAGGAAAAGCAAAGTGGGAGTAGACAGAGTAGGAAGAGGTATGGCCTCTGGTGGGGCTGATCTTTCCTCATTGGAACCCTTCCCTCCCCTTCCCTTGTTCTGTTTTGTTCCGTTGAGACGGGGTTTCTCTGTCATATAACTCACTCTGTAGACTAGCCTGCCTCAAGTGCTGGGATTCAAAGAATGGACCATTGCCACCCTGGCTCATTGAACCCTTTAAAGGAACACATTGGTTAACTGAAGTTGAACTGTATCAGGTAGAGGCGAGACAACAGACCCCTAGAGATTTATTTAGAGTGGTGGGGGAATGGTAAATAGTGGTCAGACGCTTGCTGTATTCAAACTTTGGAGACAATGGAATGGGAGCAGTGGAAGAGGTAAAGTCTGAACTGAAATTGGGTGAGGAATGGAAAAGCAGATTGAAAAACCATCAAAATGAAGTCTTGCAGAGCCAATGTGAAGACATGTATTCTTCTGGTGCTGTCTGCAGATAGGATGGTGAGCTGATTAGTGGCTTGCTTTAAAATACCTGTTTTGTAGTCTCCTGTGATATTGCATGCCTTTGAACCAAGCACTCCGGTGGCCGAAGCAGGCAGATCTCTTTGAATTGGAGGCCAGCTGTCCTACACAGTGAGTTCCAGGACAGCCAGAGCTACACAGTGAGACAAAAAAAAAAAAAAAAAAAAAAAAAAAAAAAAAAAATTTGGGCTTCTCAATACTTTTGTAAAGGAGTTGTCTTCAAGTTGTCCCTTCTGAGTCCACATTAATGCCAGGTATGGTGGCATGTACCTCTAGTCCCAACTTAGGCTGAAGTCAGAGGATGGGCATTTGTGGAAAGCATGAACTTCACAGTAAGGCTGTCTCAAAATTGGAAACATAATCAAATAAGTAATAATATATGAGACTAACTAGAAAGGTATGGAAGTAAGTTCAGAGAAATCTGCATTTAAATCGTGATGCTGCTATTGGGAGCTACCTTGGGAAGTTACTTAAGCTTTCTGGGCCTTAGTTTTCTTATCTGTGAAATGGAGCAATAATTCCTACTTAAAATGTTGTTGTGAACACTGACTAAAACTGTAAAGCTCTTAGTATGATAGTGGCATATAATAGTTAGAGTAGTCCACACAATTTCTGACACTGGCTTGAGAAGCCAGTTGACTTAACGTCTTCTGTCTAATGTTAATCTGACTCTGCACATATAGAACTCTTTTTCTTTAAAACTTAACATGACTCATATTTTTAGAGCCTGGGTTTTTTTTTAACAGTAGCAGTTTAGTGTTTGACCAACCAAATGTGGTGAGAGATAGATCCTGCTAAGATGAACAGATTTTGATTAACTTGCTCATTATGCATAGCTTCGGTGATAAAATATGACTCCTCTGTGTTATTCCACGTCCACATGTCCACAGATGTAAGTCAGAAGGCATCTTTGAAGCAAAGCACATAAGATAAAAAAGGGTGGCTGTCTTCTGGGAGTTTCAAAATGGAGTTGAGGAGGAAAGACAAAGTTTATAGCAGCTCCCACACAGCCATATGTCTATCAGGAAGACAGAGGTGTTAGTAGCTCAGACCCTGATTGTCCTCAAGGCTGGAAGGAGAGAAGGAGCCTCTTGTGCAAAAGTGACTCACTTCCCATCCCAGTGGATGTGTAGAGTCCTTGGCCACTCAGCAAAGTCAAAGTATGGGAGAGAGAAGAACTGAAGTGGACCAATCAATGAGTCACCATTTCTTTTTTTCTTGTTTTGTTTGTTTGGTTTTGGTTTTCAAGACAGGGTTTCTCTGAGTAGTTCTGGCTTTCCTTGACTTTGTAGACTAAGCTGGCTTTGAACTCTCAGAGATCCTCCTGCCTCTTTAATCCCAAATGCCACCACCCGGGTTTGTTTTTTGTTTTGTTTTGGTTTTTTTTTTTTTTTTTTTTTGGTTGATTGGTTGGTTTTTGTTTTTGTCTCTTTGTCTTTTTGGTTTTTTTTTTTTTAAGATGGATCTTGCATGCCTGTGGTTAATCTATTAACTATTAGTCTTGAAATCACAGCATTTCTTCTGTGTCAGCCTACCTTCCAAGAGCTGAAAGCTGTATCATACCTGAACCGCCCCTTTTTTAATAGTCATCTTTTAGTCCAGGTTGACCTTGAACTCAAGGCCATCCCTAGTTTTTGGATTATAGTCAGTGAGCACAGAAATGAGCCTAGGCTTCAAGATTGATGTTTACAATGAATACCTAAACTGAGAGAGGAAAAAAATCATGGCTTTTAGGTTTTTTGTGACCTAGGAAACAGAGAAGGGCAATGGCATACGTTTATTTACATATGGATTGACTTTCACAAGTATCCACTGGTTAATTGCTGTGGACAAGAAGTAGGTTCATGTTGTAAGCAGAGAGACAGCTGCTACAGAAGAGTGCCACCAAGCTCCCGGAAGCAAGCATAGGCCTGCAGTGTAGCTGGATTCTTATCCCAGGGAGTTTTGCGTGCAGTTGTCAGGACAGGTGGCTGATAACCCTGCCAGGATTAGGGCAGGGCAGGCTCCACCTGCTGTACATAGATCTGGTGACTGGCCCAGGGCTTTTGTTGGTTCTGTGCTAAGCAAGCTTTCACCATGGGCTGCATGCCAGTCTCACATCTGGCAACTAAAGTCCTCTGCATCTGTTTATGTGGGATGATTAAAGCTATGTGTCCCTCGTATAGCAGGGCAGTTCTGGCTGGCTCTCAGGGCCAGGCCAGTGTACGGAAGGAGCTGGGAAGAAACAGGAAACAGTCCTGAAGTGGAGCCAGCAGCGGAAAGAGGGCACTCACATTTTATTTCTGGTCATTAAGTGCCTGTTCCTTGTCTCTTAAATAGGTGAGCACCATGAAAAATGTGCTTGAACTAGTGTGTTGATCAGCTCTTCCATGGCTGTTAAGCCACTTCCAATTTCAGTCCCAGCAAAGTCTCTCTCAGACTAAAACTCCAAAGTTCAGAGTACATCAGAATTCACAGAGAATCGTATTCAAAGTGTAGAATTCCAGAGATTCTCGTCCAAGAATTTTTTTAGCCTGAGAATCTGTGTTTCAGTATCTCAAAGCAAATATTTTTCTCTTCGTATTTATTTTTAGCTAGTAAGAAATATATTTTATATTGCAATAGAATTTGAAGCAAGGGTTTCATAGAATTATCATTCCCCTTTTCCTACGATATAATCTGTTCTATTCCACTTTAAGATAATAACAATAATGGTAGCCAGGCGGTGGTGGCACACACCTTTAATCCCAGCACTTAGGAGGCAGAGGCAGGCGGATTTCTGAGTTCGAGGCCAGCCTGGTCTACAGAGTGAGTTCCAGTACAGCCACCCTGTCCTGGAAACCCTGTCTGGAAAAACAAAACAAACAAACAAAAAGACAATAATGGTAAGAATGGCAAGATGGCGCCACACATAAAAGCATTTGTCATCGGTCCTGAGCTCCTACCTTCCCTCTCTCAAACCCACAAGGTAGGAGATAGCCAACTACTATAACAACCTCCACACCCCTACCCTTGCTTTCATAAAAGAAATAAAATGTTTTGTTCAAAGCAAAACAGTAGTAGTAATACTAGAAGTAAGCCTACTAAATTGACTGCATGACCCATCATCAGCTCCCAGATCTTTGATCTATGGGAGTCATTGTGGAGACACTTCCGGATATCTGTGTTTGCTTTATTGTTTTCTTGCAGTCATTTGCCTTTTTATTTTTATTTATTCACATTGAGACTAGGTATCCCTGTATAACCATGGCTAAAACTCACTATTTGGTTGGCTTCACCCATTGCAGTCTTCCTGACTCTTCCTGCCAAATACTGAGATGATGGGCTCAGCGGTTAAGAGCCCTGGTTGCTCTCCCAGAGGTCCTCAGTTCAATTCCCAGCAACCACATGGTGGCTCACAACCAACTGTAATGGGATCTGATGCCCTCTTGTGGCATGCGGGTGTACATGCAATTAGAGCACTCACATAAAATAAATCAACCTTTAAATTTAAAAAAAAAATCCTGAGATTATGGATATGCACTGCTCGTGCTGGCATAGCAAAGATAAATACTGTTCTAGGTATTGGAAGACAGTAGTAACAGTGAACAAAAGCTTAACCCTCATAGCTTGCTTGCTCTTATTTCTTTATTATTTCTCATGTCCCACAAGCATGAGAATGCCATAGAATTAAAGGGGTATGGGGCTGAGTGTTGCAATAATTAATTTTGCTGTGTCTTATTTTTTTTTAAATCTGGCCCACTGTACCCAAAATATAACAACTAGTGCAGCCTCTATTGTTTGTGAGGAAATGAAGGAACATTCATGTAGGGTGGCAGAAATCTGTGCAGTTAGTTCCCTGGGGGAGAAAGCACAGAGGATAATGTGCCACCAAAATTAAGCCAGTAAAAGTGTTCAAAATGTGTGCACCCTCAATAGACTCAAGTATTTAAAAATAGGCATTAGTATGGGGCTCTTGGCGCCTTCGCCTATAATACAATTTGCTTATATAAGGCTAAGTAGAGGGACGTTGTGAATACACACTTTCATAAGTGTGTATGTGTGTTGGTGGTTTTTTTTTTTTTTTTTTTTTTTTTTTTTTTTTTTTGAAACTGTTGTCCTGCTTGTCCTTGAATCTCTAATTATCCCTGCCTCTTGAGTGCTGGAATTTTACGTGTGTACACAAAGCGCAGCTGAAAAGCAATCTCAAAAGTCAGAATTTGGGAGGCCACATATGGCTTAGCAGTCAAGTGCATCTACTCCTCTCGGGGAAGCTCCAAATCAGGTTCTTAACAGCAACTCTACTTCCAGAAGCTCCAACACCTCCGGCCTCTGTGGCACCTCGCTCAGACATACATGCTCACAAACGTGCACATGCATGCATATAGTTACAATCAGTTATACTTTTAATCAAAATTTCAGATGTCATTAGAATCATTTGGATATGCAGTCTGAATCTTGGGTGTCAATGTTCTTCTAAGAAATGAGCAATGAAATAAGACAAGCTAGCCACACTACAGGGATCGAGTGCTTAGAACTCCTCCACACCCCTGTTTCCCAAGGAGGGTGAAGGGCATGGGGAGTGGGTTAATGATGAGGAAGCTGTATTTGCTCCTGAGAAGAAATTTGTAGCAATGCCTTTCTATGCCGCTGGTGGGAAGCCTTGGTGGGTTTTGCAGATCAAAGTGGAGAAAAGACCTCTGGATAGTTCGTTCTTGTGCTTGCAAAAAGACCAAGCAGCCATGTTGTCAAGAATACAGGAAACAGATGGCTGATGTTTTGAGAATTAAATATGGCAAATAAAATTAGATTAAGTGTATCACAGCCTGGATTTCAGCCACCATCACAGCTACTGGAGACAAATTTCTGCCCCATTCATCTGCTGGGACAACAGCCAATTCCAGGCTCATCTACTTCCACACAGGGGCCCCAGAACTGGGTTGTCCTGTATAGTCACCTGATTGGAGCACTGGGTACCTTGCAGTTAGCTAAAGCTATATGATTACCTGGACTTCTACTCCTCGTTTCATGGAAAGGTCATTGGTACCTTAAAGCATTTAGCAGTGTTCTCTGCCACCAAACATTATCAAGCTTCTGCCTCTTGTGACCTTGTACTTCCACTTTGGGGCGTGGGAATTTAGAAACCCAAGTTTACCTCTTGGTTCTGCCCCTTCCTAACAATTAATGTGGCCTTTGTGAAATCACTTGGCTTCGTTGAAATAAATGTCCTCATACATAAAAATAAGAGTAATAATACTTTGTGTGTGTGTGTGTGTGTGTATGTGTGTGTATTGCAGCAAAGTCAGTTGACTTTAACAAATGAGAGAGTTTTCAGGGCTTCTAGTAGATGACAGTTTTTACTGTTATATTATATATTTATTTAACAGCCCATTTACCACTGAGGTTATTGGACGTGAGCTCCCAAAACTAGTTCATTAATCAAAAAACATTCATGATATCATTGTCCAAATGAGGAAACTGGTCTTATGAGGCCAATAGCCTTGCCTGTATTTAAAATAAAGCCAGCATTCTTCTCTGAAGTGTTAGTTATTCCTCCATGAAATATCAGCCAGGCACTTTCTAATATTCAATTTCAGGTTCTGTTCTTAAAACAAAAACCGATACAGTACAGCCAGTCACATTCAGAATTAACAGAAATAAAAGGTACAGTGCACTTAGCAAATGCCAATTCCATGCTGGCCATTGCACGTTGCTGGATGCTCAAACATGGGTGTGGGTCTTTGATGGTGACATGAAATTACTTCTCAGAGCAAGTGTCTTTTAAGCTAAATCTGGAACAAGCTGTACTACAAATGCTTCCTTACACTGACAGTTTTCTTGCAAGGCTTTGGTGCCTTCAACACTATGCTACGATTTCCTCCTAGCATGTGATCGTTTCTTACTGTTCTATTATTTTTTTCCTCCGCTTTCTTAGATCTTCCTCATAAAATAGCAAGCACCCAATGAGGTCATATAGTCTTCTTATATTTCTGGGCATGCTTCTCTAATTTCCCTCCCCTGGTCATTTTTATTGGACATTGTTGTTGGCAGGCCTACAGTCCCTTGCAACTCACCTTTTCCTTAGTGCCCAAAGCTTTCTCCTGAGCACAGATGTGGCTCTGCTTGAGGGCTTTCTCTGGGCAGGAACTCCGAGGAGTTAGCATTGAGCCCAGAGTGAACAACCACCAGCACTTGGTGGACTTGTACTTTAGCTCTTATAGCCTCTGGTGGGACAGCTCAGAGGCAGGTTCCAGATGGTCTCCTGGAACCCATGAAGGTTTAAACCAATTATGGTGACAGCCTGCCTATTAACATGCCATAGCTGCCTCCTGCCATCTCGTCTGTCTTCCCCGCTTTTCCAGTGCTTCCTGTCATTACGTGCCAGATAAACTTGAAGTCAGACCTGGATCTGCTTCTGGAGATCGTCAGCTCAGTTAGAGGAGGATGTGGGGTTTGGGCTTGGGTAAATCCCTTGCAACACGATTAGGCCCTCCTCAGATCATGGGTTTTTGCCTGTTAATGAAAATTCAAACCAGCGTACTTCCTAGTATGAAAAAAAAAATTTAGAAAAGGAAAATGTGCTGACAGTGAGGAGAGCAGGGGAGTCTAGACAGGGAAGATGGACTCTGCTGCATTTTTTTAAATCTTCTACATCACCTCATCTCCACACTGAACAGCTTTGCAAGGCAAATCTGTTTATTCTCATCCCTACAGATAGAAAACAGACCTAGAGAGACTCAGTTCCTCAGCATCTCAGACTAGGGGCAATACGGCTGGGATTCCAATGCAGGCTGAGTTCTTCTTTTAGTATGGTAATTCTCAGACATACCAGGGATCTGACAGTGTGGGATGGTTTTATGTCAACTTGACACAAGCCGGAGTTATCAGAGAAAGGAGCTTCAGTTGAGGGAATGCCTCCATGAGATCCAGCTGTAAGGCATTTTCTCAATTAGTGATCAAGGGTGGGAGGACCCACTGTGGGTGGTGCCAGCCCTGGGCTGGTAGTCCTGGGTTCCATAAGAAAGCAAGCTGAGCAAACCAGGGGAAGCAGGCCAGTAAGAAACATCCCTCCATGGCCTCTGCATCAGCTCCTGCTTCCTGACCTGCTTTGGTGATGAACAGCAAGTGTGGAAGTGTAAGCGGAATAAACCCTTTCCTCCCCAACTTGCTTCTTAGTTATGATGTTTTTGTAGGAATAGAAACCCTGACTAAGACAGACGGGATGGTCTTTGTAGATCAGAATGAAATCTCAACTTGTAGCACATGGGAGATAGAGCCGAGAGGATAAGGAATTCACACTAGATAGAAGTTCAGCTGCATAGTGGGTTCGAGGCTAGTAGAGTACAGGGGACCTCGTCTCCCACACTGAACTTGGGTAAAGAACAAAGGAGACTGACAGTGACAGCCTCAATTGAGCACTGAGGAGCCATGGCTTCCCAGAAACCTTCCCTGATGACCGACCCTTCTGCCCCAGGTGCTGCCTAGACCTGTGGGCCCTCCTGTAGCTGAACATGATAGTTGGGAGTGTCTTCTTTGTCTCTCAGCTTCTAAATAGAATAAGCTTAGCTTATTTTGTGTCCTAAGAACAAATCTTGGGATTGAATTGATCTTTCAGTAAATATATCAATGGATCAAGTTTTACTTCCTAGTATGTAAAACCAATCAGATTTTCCTTTGCAAGAGCTTGAGGATGTAGGAGGCCTAGAGGCAATAACGAAATCATGTATGCAAGTGGCCTTCATCGGTCATGAGACTTCCCATAGGGGGAGGCCATTAGTAGCAATTTTATTTTGAACGAACAGCATCTAGGTGCAACCCAGAATGACTTATCCTGAGAATTGCAGTAAGCTCCAATGACTGGCTGGAACACACTTCTAAACAAGCAACAGATGAAATAATGAGTTGAGCCATTGAGGTTGAGCCTTGTGCTAAGTAATGTGGACACAGGCTGAGTGTCTGGCTCTGTTGAAAGAGTACAGTTGAAAGACAGGCAGGATTTGTCTCAGAGAGACAGTCCAGGAAGACTGCCAGGGCAGGTGCCATGGGCCACCCTCCATGCCCTTCTCCACTGAGGCCCCTTCCCTGTTCACAGTACCTGCTTCACGTGTGTACTCTACAAGCTCTGGAGATCTTAATAAATACAGGTCCCTTTCTAACTCTGGGGACAGGAAGATAGAGAGCCTAGAATTAGATCAGCTGTAGGTAGGATTGTGGAAGAGCCACCTTGAAACCACTTCTCTAAGACAAAGCTACGCTAACCTTTCTCCCACTCCCATCTGCTGTGACCACACCCACACTGATCTTTCCAGAACTTAAAGGAACCTCTGACAATTCTATGCTCGGAACCATCTAGTAGTTCCTTGTTAAGTCGGAGCCAAAGGTCTTTCTCCGTAGCTCCCCACCCTCAGCTTCTCATTCCGTTTCCCACCACTACCCTTTTCAGCTCTGTTCTTCAAAGCAAGTGTGCCTGTTGCAGGGTCCAGAACATGGATCCCAGGCTTATTCTATTACCTAGGTCTATTCTGATTCCGTGATCACTGGCTCAGGAACACCCTCCGCCCACCACAGTGTTCACACGTATTGGCTGTGCCTGAGTTTCACTTCCTGGCTGAATTTTTCTTCAGAGCTGGCATCTTTTTAAATGTGTTACATAAATACTTGCTTTGTGTATAATTGTCTATTTCCTCCATGACACATCTACTTCATGAAGGTAAAGTCTTCCATTGTTCTTACTTTCTCTGCTGATCTTTCCTTAACACCTGAAATGACACTTGGCACCATAAGTAGTAGAGAATTTTGAAATACTTGTTGAATTAAGAAATGAAAGCCAGGCAGTGGTGGCAAAGGCCTTTAATCCTGGCATTCAGGAGGCAGAGACAGAAGGATCGAGTGAGTTTGGGGCCAGCCTAGTCTACAGAATGAATTCCAGGATAGCTAAGGCTACACAAAGAAACCCTGTCCCAACTTCCCCAAAGAGGGAAAAGGGGCCATTGCGTTTTGTAGAAGTCCACACCTGAGAAAGGAGGTCTTTCTTTTTGGCTTCAAGCTTCACAATATATTATTGGGCGGCTGGGGACTTGCTCTGTGCGGGGGTGGGGGGTGGGGGTTGCTAATCAAGTTGTCTCTGCCAGTGGTTGTTCAGCCTGGTACCAAGGGAAAAATATTCTTGTTCCTCAAGTCTCACTGCTGAGAAAGTAGGACACTCACAGTAGCGCTTGTCTCAGGGAGCTTTCTGTTTCTGTGATAAATATCACGACCAAGACAACCGTATGGGCATATAGTTCAGGGGGAGGAGGGGGGTTCCCTAATGGCAGGGACAGCAGGGAGTCCTGAGAGCAAGCAGCAGAGAAGACAACAGGGAAGGAAGGCTGCAAGCTCACACTTCATTCTCAAGCAGGAAGCGGAGAGAGCTGACTGGGAGTGGCTTTGAAACCTCAAAGACCACATCAGTAATCTACTTCCAGCAAAATCACATCTCCCAAACCTACCCAGAGACCGCCACCAATTTGGAGCCAAGAATTCAAATGTCCAAGACGATAGGGGACAATCTCATTCAGACCACCACAGTGTAAGCCAGTGTGTAGTACAGAAAAATAAATGGGAGTCTGAAGGATTCCGTTTGGTTGAAACTCCCTTTTAGCTAAGTGGTGTGTGCCTTAATAAATGCTTGGCGGGACTCCGAGAATTTGGCAGGGAAGAATTCTGAGATGGAACCCATGTTTTGCTTCCTTGCAGGTGTTTCCTGGGACTCCCTTCCAGATGAGCTGCTCCTTGGGATCTTTTCTTGTCTGTGCCTCCCTGAACTGCTGAGAGTGTCTGGAGTTTGCAAGAGGTGGTACCGCCTCTCGTGAGTATCCTTCATCATTTTGGGCATAGAGAGAGGCGGGAAGGAAGCCAGTTATGTGCTCATTTGAGTCTGGTGAAACCAACAACCACACCATAGAACATAGCTGCCCTAAGCAAATCCAACACCTTTTACTGTTGTTCGAAGTCAGTGAAGTCGTTTCACAGTCAGATGGAGGAGTCTCCTGTAGGTTATTCTTACCGTATTTCTGATAGCCTCTTCACCCAAGTGTTCAGTTCTGCACTTGTTTGCCGGGGATATACCAGTTCGGGCCAGGTGGTGTGCTAAGAGCAAAGGAGGTCTGGAGAGTGTCAGGATGGCCCGGTTCTGAGGACCAGACTGGGAGCACAGAGAAAGGGTACAAGAGTCTGACCTTGGACGGTGTGACCCCAGCCTCTTTTACATATGCCCTACATGACCCAAACAAGTTACCTGTCACTTCTGAGCCTGGCTATCATTGAACTTCATCCTGGGATACTCGTAAGGAGAAAATGAAAGGTGCCAGTACCTTGCCTGGATCGTGGGCATGCCGAACAAGGGCCATTGGAGGTAGTGTTAGCTGGTTCTTGTCTACACTTAAAGGGTGTAAACCAGGAAGGCAGTAACAGGCATGAAATAAGGAATGATGTCGTTGTTGTTCTGTGGTATGCTGACGATTAGACCCAGTGCCTCAAATGAGTCAAGAGCTTTAATCACTGAGCTCCACACACACACCCAGGCCTAAGCCTAGGCAGCTGTCTTAGCAGATGAGAAGGGTTCCACAGTACTGGCTACGTTTCATTCACACCGGAGGGGCTTATTTTTTTCCCACAAGGCATGCATTTTTTTCAAACCAAGCAAAAACACTAACCTTTATAAAAACTTGCATGGCTGGGCGGTGGTGGCGCACGCCTTTAATCCCAGCACTTGGGAAGCAGAGGCAGGCAGATTTCTGAGTTCGAGGCCAGCCTGGTCTACAGAGTGAGTTCCAGGACAGCCAGGGCTACACAGAAACCCTGTCTCAAAAAAAAAAAAAAAAAAACCAAAACCTTGCATGTATTTAAGGTATGCAGTCTATATGCTTTGCTATAGGTGCAGGTCACTAGATTGCTACTGTGCTCAAGCATATTAGCATAACCATAATGTTGCATAGTTAGTTTTTACAGGTATGAGTATAACTAAAGCACCTGAAACGTCCTCTTCAGCATGAATTTCCAAATGCAGAATGACGTTCCTCTCAAGACTTGTTTATTCTCGATATCTTTGGCCACCTTTGACCTACATCTTCCCTTTGGTCCAGGAATCTTCATTGTGCTAGAATAGTAACTGACATAGCAATTTAATCGTTCCCATAGGCTAAAATGATAATTTTGTATTATTCCAGCTTATGAGTTGAAGAAACTACAGGGTTAAGAACATTGGCTGGTGAAATGAAACCTTAAACAAAGACTAAGGTTTTACTTGTTAGCCCCCAGCCTTAACTGTTGCTAGTTACGTGTGGCTTAGGGTGGGGCAGCTGTTCAATTCATCTTCCCTTTCAGGTTAGCAATGTGTTCGTTGGAACTTCAAGACTTGCCCTGGGTTGTTGTAGAAAAGTAAGCCAGCTGCTGTTTGTTTACTTCTCTGAAAGGAGAGACATTGAGATCTGAGATAATCAGAGAATGCACTGCTGTCATTTCTTGTCTTTGAAGTAGATTTCAGTGTGGACAAGAGAAAGACGCAACGTGTGCCACTTTCCTAAGGATATCGGAACCATGGCCTGCCTTTTTAATACTTTTTTAATAGGTTTTTATACCTAACTTAATAGTCAAATCATGTGTTAACAAAGTGCTGTAGAAAAACTAATTCAAAACTGGCCGTTGAGTGTTTATCTCAAATGTGTTTAAGAGAGAAGATTCGGGTACCGAGAGCATTTAGAGTGTTCCTCGTGTGCTTGCACATCATGGATTCTCTTGCTCCCTTAACTGAATTCAACTGTGGACATTATAAGTCTTTATAAAGGTTGTAAGGATGGCTCAGCAGTGAAGAGTGCTTGTTGCTCTCCTGGTGGACGTCAGACAGCTTAAAGTAGCCTGTGACTCCTGGCCGTGGAGGAAACACACACACACACACACACACCACACACACACACACACACACACACACACACACACGGCATTGCTTACACAGACATAGGTAAACAAAAATAATGCTTTAAAAAGAAACACTGACTGAAGTTCAGTCTGTTTTTGGAATGTTTGCGTGTGCATTTATGTATATTAGAAAATACATAGGATCTAGTTTTTTCCTCTCTCCTTTAACATTAATATAAATATGTATATACACTTGGGCATGTTATATGAATATGGAACAGAACCAGTCTGTGACTTTTTCGTGGCTGTGTAATTCATGGTTCCCATAAAATAATACCTAGAAACTTTTGGTGATTATGTCAACCCAACACTTTGCAGAACTAGAAATCAGGATTGTTTAGGAACAATCTTAATACTTACCTCATAATAAGCATTTTTTTAAAGATTTATTTATTTTATTTATTTTATGTACATGAGTGCACTGTAGCTGTCCTCAGACACACCAGAAGAGGGCATCAGAGCCCATTACAGATGGTTGAGAACCACCATGTGGTTGCTGGGAGTTGAACTCAGAACCTCTGGAAGAACAGTCAGTGCTCTTAACCACTGAGCCATCTCTCAGCCCCAAAATAGTGCACACTCTCCCCATTGGGGAATCGAATCCCAGTCTCCCGTGTGACTCACCACTATACTAATGAGGACGAGGTCATAATAAGTATTTTTAAGAGATTACTGATCTGTCTTATCAGATTACTGATGGGATTTTATTCCCTGGCTCTAGGTTATAAGCATTCCTAGCCTTAGCATGAGATAGCCTACATTGGAGATGCAGAAAGAAAGATGGGAGCGTATTGCTACTGCGACCAAGAACTGTTTAGTATTGCACAGTCAGCTAGGAAAGCAAAGCTCTTCAGATTTACTTTAGGAAGGCCCTGTCTTCCATGTTAGGAGTGACTTTTAAGGGTCCCCAAAATTGGCTCTGGCCAACTTACGAAATGAAGCACCCTCTCTGTTCCAGGCTCGATGAGTCTCTCTGGCAGTCCCTAGATCTCGCCGGGAAAAATCTGCACCCAGATGTGACTGTGCGCTTGCTCTCCCGAGGGGTGGTCGCCTTCCGCTGCCCGCGGTCGTTCATGGAGCAGCCGCTGAGTGAAAGCTTCAGGTAAAAAGAAATGACTGGATGTTGAGTGCGACAGCTCACGCTCCTCTGTTTTCTTTGTCGGACTGATCTGTGCCTCCATCATGGCAACTTCCGCCCCTCTGCCCATCCATAACAAGGCAGGGTATATTCCCCGTGACTGCATCTTGGGCTTTCCATCCTATCACGGACAGATTGCAACCTGAAAAAACTTCCTTCCTGTTTGTTTTGAAAAAGTACTTCTGGTGCTGCAACTTATGGAATAGTTAGGGCTCGTGCTGTCTGATGCCTCAGAAGAATAGCTAGATGTGGAAGAGAAAACCAAGCTAAAGACAGTAGAACATTTCTCCATTCTAGTCCCTTCCTCTGCTTTCCACGGTCCATTTCCTCTCCCCATGTCCTCCTCAGCCTCTCCTTGTATTCAGTCCCAGGATTTGTCCATCTCCTCCGCGTGCTGTCCTCAGACATCCTCTGTCCTGTATACCCACACTGGTGCTCAGGATTCTCAGACCCTTACATTAGCCTGGTCCTCCTCGAAAATCTTAGTTTTAATTACCGAAAAGCTTCCACACCTGATATTTCAATATTAGCATATCTAAAAATAAACATGGCCTCCCATTCAGACTGTCCCCACCCCCTACCCCCATCCTCCTCCCCTTAGTAAACACAATTGTCGCTCAGCCACTCAACCCTCAGCAGCAGCCAGGAGTCACCGTAGGCTGACCCCACTCCCTGGGCACGCGGGCCTAACTCATTGTCATGATACCCACCTTTCAATTTCATGAGTGCAACCGTGTTGGCGGCAATATCTGTACTTGGCAAATCTTGAACTTTAAAAATGACTGGGGATGGGAATTAGCTAGAAGCAATTTCTTTTATGACCAGCTCTTTCTTCAGTATTTAAAATGTGTATTTAGTCTTGTTTGTGATTGGCTCTCATGTGGGGACAGGAAGGGGTCAGATTGGAGCTGAGTGTACTTGTGTGAGTCACCTTACAGGGCCTCTTTTCTCTCCTGTGTACAGCTCTTTCCGTGTACAGCACATGGACCTGTCGAACTCAGTTATAAATGTGTCAAACCTCCACAGGATTCTGTCTGAGTGCTCCAAGCTGCAGAATCTAAGCCTGGAAGGCCTGCAGCTTTCAGATCCCGTTGTCAAGTGAGTGGCACCCGAAATATGTCGTAAAGACAGTTGCTTTGTATGGCAGTGTTTCTTGTATGTGACCACAGTGTCCATTTGTACATGTCCCGAAAGACATACCAAATAACCAGAACTATCTAGGATATTCAAGACAGCAGACATTTGAATGCTGACCATATGCCGGAGCCACTCTTAAGTGTGACAGAGAAAAGAGTGAACAGTATGTAGTCTGTGCCTCATTCATGGGTGAGGCAGATAATTACAGGGCAGAGTGTTTCTTAAATGCCGTGCTGGTCATGTGGCAACATTCCGGGGGGAACTAACTGAATGCAAGGAGGCAGGCTTCTCAAGAGTACTGACTTGTAGGCTGGCCATTGACAGTATTCAGGTAGGAGATCTCCAAAGCGATAGGACAGTAGAAGCAGCCTCCGCAAAACTGCTGCTCTTCTGACCGCCTCCGTAGCTGGTAATAGCTGGAGCACAGACATCAGGGACATGGGGATCGTGGCTATAGAAAAATGACCTGTGGAGCCTCTGGTAGTTTGCAAAGAGGCCATGAAGCCTGGTGCATCATGGTTCTGGAGATGGAAGAGCCATGTCAGATTGCAGTGTATTTGATTAATTTGCTAGTCAGATACACATTAGGCCATTGCACTATTCCAATGAGAAAAGAGGTAGCCTGGTAGGAAGGCTGGAACAAGAGTGAGAGCACATACGTGGTCATGCCAAGCTAAGCCTAGTTCTGAGAACAAGCAGTAAGCGCTCATCCCTTCCCCATATGTGAAAACTGAGGCACAGAAAGGCTGGATCATTTGTCCAAGTTTGCAGTTAATCAAACCAAACCAAGATTTAACTCCAGAACAATAGCTCACCATCACTGAGGTTCCCAAGAGAAGAAGGCAAGCCTTATAACATAAAAGATACATTGGTGTTTGTTGTCCATTTATTCTGCGAGTACTTTGCAAATCCTTCAGTCTATAATATCATTTAAACTTCTTTCCGACCCCAGCAAGTAGATGCTTTTGCCAGTTTGCAGATGTGTAGCCAAAGCAAGTCACTCAGCTGTGTCGAGAGCTAGTGAAGTACTTCATTATAATTACACACACGCACACACACCAGGACTCACCACTGATGCAATTTACTCTCCCGGTATTTCTCTCTTTTCTTTTCTAGTACTCTTGCACAGAATACAGCCTTGGTGCGACTAAACCTCTGTGGTTGCTCTGGATTTTCTGAGTCTGCCGTGGCGACTCTGCTAAGCAGCTGTTCCAGGTAGGAAAGATCTGAGCTGTCATAGTGGAGCTTACATCAACTAGAAGAAATATAAGAAGCTTTGCCTCTGGGCGTCTAGATGGACTTTTGAGTGGCACCACATTCTTGACTTGAGCAGTGTAGTGTCCTCGCCACTTTCAGGCTAAACTCAGTCTGTTTGTAAGGGAGGGGTTTGGATAGCGTTTCCTTCTCTCTACTACTGTTAAAGGGAAATGAAGGAATGTGCTAATCAGTGTGACTGACTTCTGTTGATATGTAAGTAAACCACATTTAATACGGGTGATCCTGATGAAATCTTCCCTAAAATGTCAATGCACACGACACTAAGTGAGAGGAGGCATGAACTCAGGATGCACAATAGCCTGTGTTTATCTTCTTAAACTATCTCTATCTTTCTGGACCACCATATGTAACCATGTCTCCTTATCGATCTGTCAGCGGTGAGTCCCCTTTGGATCAGAATATGAGGCAGACAAAATCCTTAGCACTACAGACCGGTCAGCAGAGATGCAAGGGGCAGGGAGGTAGATGCTGACTTTGAAACTCTCCCTGGCCTTCCTAGCAGTGGAGAATTGGAAGAAAGGCATTTTTATAGCATCTTCTGTGGGTTTTATAAAACATTGGAATTGATAGCGGTTGGTGTTTTCTTTTGACAACAATGTGGCTGGTTTGAGAAAGAAACATATGGACTAGAGTTTTCAACCTGCATTCCCAGAAGGAGGGCTATTAACTAGGGCCTTTGCGCAGATCACCTGGGAACCTGCAGGCTCTGGGTGTTTGGAGGACGAAATGCCTTTTCAAATGAACGACACAGAGCAGGTGGTCTGTACAGGAATCGGTAAACAATCTGGCTTCCTGTGTCTCCGTGGGTTCGGCTTTGGTCACCCTGATCCTTCCAATGGGCTCACGCTTTCGTCTTCCCCTTCCTTCATGCAGACTGGATGAACTAAACCTCTCCTGGTGCTTTGACTTTACTGAAAAGCATGTGCAGTCGGCTGTGGCACATTTACCAGACAGCATCACCCAGCTGAACCTCAGTGGCTACCGAAAGAACCTCCAGAAAACAGGTTAGAGCTTCTAGGCCAGGGCCATTGAGGCTTTGCGGCAGGCTTGTGACCTGTCTGCTCCCTGCTTGTCTCCTTTAGTCCAATGTGCAAGTAGTTTGGGTCTTCAGCAGAGAGGTTGTTCATCAAAAGGGTTAGGAAAAGGTAAATAGCTTCTGACCTGGAAGCAAGCTGTGAGTCCAGGGCTTAGATGGAGAGTCCTTTGAAGCCGCGCGCGCGGACGCGCGCGCGCGTGTGTGTGTGTGTGTGAGTGTGTGTATGTGTGTGTGTGTGTGTGTGTGTGTGTGTGTGTGTGTGTGTGTGTGTGTTTAGAGACCAGAGGTCAACACTGGGTGTGTGTGTGTGTGTGTGTGTGTGTGTGTGTGTGTGTGTGTGTGTGTGTGTGTTTAGAGACCAGAGGTCAACACTGGGTGACTGACCTCAGTAGTTTTCCACTTTAAAAAAAAAAAAATCTGTTTTTTTAATATGTACGGGTCTTCTGCCTGTATTCATGCCTGTATCCCACATGTATGCAGTGCCTGCAGCGGGTATCAGACCTGCAACTGAAGTCACAGACTACTTGTTGCCGTGTGATTTCTAGGAATCAAACTCCCATCCTTTGCAAAATCAACAAGTGCTCTTAGCCACTGATCCGCTGCCTTTCCAGTTCTTCTACCTTATTTCTTGAAACCAGGTCTGTCTGTGACCCTGGAGCTCATTGATTTGGCTAGACTGGCTGGCAAGCAAACTCAAGGGATCCTCTTGTGTCTATTTGCCCAGTCCTGAGGTTACAGGTGAATACTACGTATCAAACTCAAGCACTTTACTGACTGAGCCAACTCCCCAGTCTCAGAAATGGTTTTAATGAAACAAAATTGCTATGCAGACCCCAGTGTGAAAATGTAGATAAATGCAATAAAGTCATCCTTCTATATCTATGGGTTCTGCATCCAGATTCAACCATTAACAGATCAAAAATACTCAGGAAAAACAACTGCATCTGTATTGAATATCTAAGAACTTTTCTTGGCATGGGTCGCTGATCAGTTGAGTGTAACGACTCTGCACACGGTGTTTACATCATATTATGTATAAGTAAGCAGACAAGATGTGCATAGTGACTTCAGTGTCCTTGGATTTGAGCATCCAAATGGGAACCTGGAATCATTCTCTCGGGAATACAAAGAGATGACTTGTTGTGAGAAGTAGCTTTCATCTAGAAGCAAGCTTTGCATGCAGAGGGACAGTTTTGATGGTCTCAGGGAAGGTGTGCTGCTGCCATCTAGTGGTCAGAAGCCAGAACTGCTGCTGCTGAACAGAGCACAGCATAGAAAATTGTCTCAGGAGTCGTCCAGCAAGCAGTGTTATGGTCGAAAAATCCTACTAGAAGCCAGTTAATAAGTTAGTATTTATACCTTTGACTTCCTAATTCATCTAAAAGACAATGTGGATGAACACAGGCATTTCAAGTCGGGAGGGGAACAGCCAGAGTGTTGGTAAAGTTGACACTTGGCTGTGCTTTGTGCTGTGTGTGTAACACTGAGTCTGAATTTGTACAGATAAGTGGTTACAAAAGGAATGGTGTCTGTTGTTGTTGTTTAGCTCCATAGCTCAGTCTGTGGCTAATATTCAATCTACCTGCATAAAGCCAAATTAATTTCAGTACTAAAATCAACCCTACCTGGGATCTTGAGAGTGGTAGTAGCTCACCATGGGGATAGGTGATTTGCTTATTGAATTTTTATTGTGTTTAAAAAGATGTGAACCAAACATCTTGAAATGTTTCTTAACATTTAGGTTGGCTTTAATCCTAGCACTTGGGAGGCAGAGGCAGGCAGATTTCTGAGTTCGAGGCCAGCCTGGTCTACAGAGTGAGTTCCAGGACAGCCAGGGCTACACAGAGAAACCCTGTCTCAAAAAAAAAAACAAAAAACAAAACAAAAAAAAAAATTTAGGTAATATTTAGAAAGTATTTCTCTGAGGCTTAATAAGAACTAAGATCTGTCAGACTAACACTTGGTCTTCATGAGTGGCCAGAGATCTACGTCCATTCCCTGCATTTTCTATTTTAAATAAGCTACATTTTAAAATTTGTTTTCCACTAAAAACATAACTCAGTTTATGTCACCCTCCAACAAATCTTGCAAAGTGGATAATACCAGTGCTCGCTGTAGTGGCAGCTAACACCTTGGTGTATTTCCTTCAAGCCTTGCCGTTTCTCTATTTGTATGAGTTTGTGTGTTTTCATTAGATTAAGATTACAGTGCACTGTGTATCTGTGTGTTTTGTTTTGTTTTTTCATGCAAAACATTTCCTGACATTTGTTTTACATTTATTTATTTTGGAAACTCTCAGGGAGTGTATCATGGTAAATTCGTGGTGATCGGAGGCTTTGCTGGGGTCTGTTTCTCCTTCCACCCTGTGGCTTCCAGAAATGACCAAACTTGCAAGGCTTCATAGCTAGTGCTTCTACTGCGAGCATCTTGCCAGCCTGAGAAGCTATTTCCCAGTACTTCTTGCTCCATCCTTTAGCAGATACGTTTATGTTGTCTATCCTTTCTTTACATAAGACTATCAATCTATTTAGCTTCTGTCAAACACACCTTTTCTGATACTTCTATATCCTTAGCATGGCAGAACTTTGATTGTTTTATTTTTGAGGCAGTGTCACTATCTAGCCATGGTTGGCCTAGAACTGGCTATATAGACTGATCTACAGTTTGCAGCAGTTCTTCAGTCTCTGCCCCCGGTACTGGGATTACAGGTGGTTTTTCTTTATGTATAGGCACTCTTTACCTAACCCAAGATTCCACAAGTAATTCATTGAAAATTGCATTTAAAACCTGTATATGGAATTTACTAGGTTGTAATTTGAGTTGAAAACTCATTCTTACAGTTATGGCCGAACGGTTTTTTTAATAAGTCGTCCATGATTCCCCTCTGAACTGAAGAGACATCTCGATACACTGTTGTGTTGCCTTTATGTACTGGCATTTGGTTTTGTTCGGATTGTCCTTCTGTTTGCTGTTATGAATTGGGATTTCTTGTTCTTCCCAGCCAATTACTTTGCTACATAATAAGAGATTCCCAGGTGCTCTCCCGGACTTTCTCGGCAGGAAACTTGTAATGTCAAACTTCTCTAACTGCCTTGCCCCAGACGCCCCGAATACCCTTTTCTCCTTTCTTGTTTAACAGTGGCCGTGACCATGACATCTGTTTGGTTTTTCTAGATCTTTGTACCATAATTAAACGATGCCCCAACCTCGTCCGCCTCGACTTAAGGTACCGTTTTTGATCAAACTTGGGAGTCCGTTGGTTGTCTGTGAAGTGGGAGAAGGATCAGAAGAAGGGATGAAGCAGTAGCACTTTCAGTCAGTGTGGTTCTGAATCCTTCTTCCTTCTGGTTGCAGTGACAGTATCATGCTAAAGAATGACTGCTTTCCAGAATTTTTTCAACTCAACTACCTCCAACACCTCTCGCTCAGCCGGTGCTATGATATAATACCTGAAACTCTACTGTAAGTATGTTCTGCATTTAAGCAGAGACCAAAACTCAGTAGTAAAACGAATCCATGTTCAGAACATGAACATGGATATTAATTTGCCCAAAATGCCTAGGAAAGAATATTGAAATAGTTCACAGAATGTTTGCTTAAAATGTCTGGTAATCCTGAATTGACTGAGCTTATTAACAGATGCTGTTGGCATCACGGTGTTAGAATGCTGTCCTAGTGTCTTTGAAGGACTTACAAAAGCTTTACCTCTGAGGCACCCACTGAGAGCACAGAAGGCAGATCCAATGTGAGTGGGAGACATCTCCCATCCCTTCTTAAAGTTTACAGGGAATTCCTATAATCTAACAATGGGCATCCCGATGGTCAGAGAAGGTGAAGGACTGGCAGATGAGAACTAGTCTTTGAGAGCCTGATGCCGGGCTGAACAGAGGGCATCTTATGTAGGTCCATAAAGTTAAGAATCTTCCGGACATTGCTTACTTCATTCCAAAGTCTTTCTTATACCAAATACAAATGTATATCAGTTTCCTTGAAAAACACAAGGAATTAGAACCTTGCACTTTGCCAGGTGCCCTTCTTTGTACTGCAGAAAGGTCACATGGCTTGGCGGAGACTGTGGTGCTATTTTATCTTGCTATCAGAATGCCAATATTAATTCTGCCTACCTAAAAATGGTGAATTTGAAAACAAATTATTTACTCCTCAAATGAATAGATTAGATCAATTTCAGTAATAAATAATCTATAAAGAACTGAGTAAAACTGGGAAGTCTGGTAATTACGTGGCTGAATCAGTCATTCTACTTCATCTCATAAGCCTTAGCTAGTATCTTGTTTAGAAAAACACTACCTAAAAAGGATGCAAATGTTGCAGATCAAATTCATATGCATGGAACTCTAATAAAAATCCCCTGCATGCAGAACTCCTAGGATCTTGTAATATCTACACAAAGTATCTCCATCACCCACTCTCGCCAGTCAGACTCCTCCCCTCCCTGGGCAGCTTCCCAGGAGGGAGATTATTCTTTTCTGGTTTCTTTTCTCAAGTGAATCTTCACATCTTGGGTTTGTTCCTTCACTGTGAAGAGAAGCTACACAGTACTTAAATGCTTTCTTTCTTCCTAGCCGTTTTTGATCCTTGCCGTTTTAATCGCTTGTAAACTGTGGGAGCACGGCTTACCTGCACAGTTCTCCCCACATGATCAGTGAAGAGCATGAGGCTCAACCTAGGGGAGCTGAGGGAGTTACTGCTTGTCAAAATCTGACCTTTGAAGACGTAAGGCAGCCCAGGGCTTTAGTTTCCGGTCAGAGCAGCGTTGGACAAGAACCGTATGATGCCATCCTTGCAGGGCTTTAGTTTCCGGTCAGAGCAGCAGTTGGATGAGAACCGTATGATGCCATCCTTGCAGGGCTTTAGTTTCCGGTCAGAGCAGCAGTTGGACGAGAACCGTACGATGCCATCCTTGCAGGGCTTTAGTTTCCGGTCAGAGCAGAGTTGGACGAGAACCGTACGATGCCATCCTTGCACATCGCAGGGTTCCGTGAGCATCATGTAATACTAATGATTCTTTAAGGTGAACTCATTGGTGCCACACCTAAGGTGGGTCTTCCAGACAACTAACACGTTTGAAGGTCTTAGTACTGGTGTGTCTCACAGACACTGTCCACACAGCAGCCTGAGACACACTGAAAAACAGCTGATGTCTTATCTCAGAAGTGGGGAAGTAAAATGGCAGTCTTCGATAGTGTTGTAAAATATTTCAGAAACCCCTGCTGTATTTACTTTTATCCTCAATTGGTGTTACCTCCCACTGAATTTTTCTTGTAAGTATTCCCTATTTCTCATTCCGTGACAAACCCAAGATGGGGAGGAAACTGATTTGAAATTAAGAGAATTGGAATTCATTAGATAAGAGATTCATTACATAAGGCATTTGGGGTTATGTCAAAAGAAGACGAGGGAAGGAACAATTCTTGACATTTCTAAGTGTCTTTTTCTGTTTTTGAGATCAAGTCTCAGTATTTATCCCCAGGCTGGCCTATGGTCCAGCCTCTTGTATGATGAATGCCTTTTTATTAAACTTGGAACTAAGGGCCCTAAAAAACGTAATCTTACTATTTACACAAGTTAAAGAAAGTCCTGTAAACAGTTCCCTTCCTCTCCCGTTGTAAAGTCACACGCCATGCACACAGGAGGCAGTGATGGGTTTTTGTGGTGGGGCCTCATCCTGTCTCCTGCAGCTCCCTCTCACACGAAAGGCCAGGAGCACCCTGTGACGCTGCTGCACGAACACTCCCTCTGCCATCTGCCGAAGCTTGTCTTCCTTCCTCCCACCTGGTTTCTCCTTTTAAATACCCATTGCAGATGACTCACGGTCTGGCTGCCTGATGTCCCAGAACCTGAGTCCTCAGATGCACAGATGTCACACAGGAGTTGCAGTGCACGGCTGTTCTGTCTGTGTATTTGTTTGTACATTCCAGAAGTTCAAAGATAAAAGATGCAATATGCTCCCCTTGACTTCCCTTTTGATCTCTTGTGACCTCCTGACCTCGATGCCCCTTATAAGCAAACATGTTCTTTTTTAGATGGTGCTTTTATTTTCCAACTTATTCTGCATCTTGTATTCTGCCACAAGCGGTAAACAGTGTGGTCCTTACCTGTACCATTCATAGATTTAGAGGGGTAATGAGATGACCCATAGAGCCTCAGCACAGATGGGCCTCAGATCTAACGAACCTTCTGGTTTCAACCATTCTGAGGGATCAGTGGTTCTGGGGCAGGTGAGTGGCATGGACTGACAGCCTTCAGGAGGATGTCTTGGACATTGTATGGAGTATGCTGGAAGGCTGAGCCATTGGCAGCCGAGTGACAATACAAACCTGCTTTGTTTGAATACATATTGACTGTGACAACATTAAAGGTCACTGCTGTGCTCACTGATCTCCAAGGGGGTTGGGGGAAGTGCTGAATTTCTAGAATAAATGTTCCCTGTCCTGAGACTTTGCTCTGTGTCCCAACCTAGAGCAAACACAGACCAGAGAGATGAAACTGGGCATACAGACCTGTTAAAAAGAATCAGCGCCAAAAACCACAAAGTGTTTTCTTTAGATAAACAGGGTCACTTTTGTGTGACCCTCAGATCTCACTGGTAACACAGCTGTCTATCAGGTAGCATGGAATGTATGCAAAAGTCTGTCTTATCAGTAACAGGGAAAATATGTAGGAAAAAGGTCACTGTCTGCTATAAATTGGTATCCCATTTTTATGTGTAGCCTCTATAATCACAATTAAAGAACAGCCTAAGGAAGTCACTGGTGGGTTTCAGTGGAGTAGGGCCTTGGTGAGCCACTGCCAAACTGCCATCGATGCTGTTGGTGTCCTCTGCTGAGAGAGCATAGTTCAAATAAAGATCATGTCCAGATTCTTAAATTACATGTGTCTTGGGTAGGTTCCAGCTGACATCACAGTGAAACATTTGCTTTTACCATTTCTGGCTTGCCTGCTCACATCACAGTAGCCCTTCCAGAGACCTGTGTGGACTAAGAATGGAGAAAGTAGGCAAATTGAATTCAATTAGGAAAAAAAAAAAAAAAAAAAACTAATAAAACTGCATAGTTCACAGGAGCCACACTGAAGGAAACACTCAGGCTTGGTTCCCAAACCCACGCAGGTCGGGCTGTTTTATTTCCTAGCTTTCCCTTCCCTGGGTTATTTCCATAAATCATTTCTTATGGATTATGTCTTTAGGCTGCATTCTGTAGACTGATAAACAATAGACAGTGATAACCAATGGGCTATAATAAGTAGTCTGACAATTTCCATACCTCCTGGAATTTGTTCTTCCTTTCCAGTGAACTTGGAGAAATCCCCACACTAAAAACACTACAAGTTTTTGGAATCGTGCCAGACGGTACCCTTCAGCTGCTGAGAGAAGCCCTTCCTCGGCTGCAGATTAACTGTGCCTATTTCACCTCCATTGCAAGGCCAACTATGGACAACAAGAAGAACCCGGAGATTTGGGGTATCAAGTGCCGACTGACTCTACAAAAGCCCAGTTGTTTATGAAGTGCTTACTGCGGGGCAGTGTCTCCTCTTCCTCTGGAAGGAGGAACACAGACAGCAGAGCCACTTGTCAGAGACCTTGGTTACTCAACTGGTTTTGCCTTAGCCTTCACTTTACATGTGTGTTAGGGAACCATTTTCGAGGGACAGCCACTGAAGTGTTACTTTTTCAAAAAATATAGAGACAATTCTGTCAGTGCTGTGCCCTTAGGGCCTAAGTGTTAGGTCTTTGGAAATTTTAGGTGAGCCTATTATTTCAAAATGCTTTTTTAAAGCAAAATTTGAGCCAACCTCTTCCAAGTGTCCTTCTGATTAAGTCTATTTAGGATCGAGTTTTAAAAATTACCCCTGGCTAACAATCTTCATGGTGTTTGTCATAATAACTTTTTATCTATTTAATTATTCAGTATTTTATAAAACTTGACTTTGAAGAATAAGCTATATGTATGGTGAGCTGGACGGAAGCAGCTGAGGCTGGCAGCATTTGAGGTGGTCTTTTCTGGGAATAACACATTTCAACTTTGTGCAGGTATGAAGTTAGTGTAACAGAAGCACAGTCCTGCATGGTGTGCCTTAAACTCTAAATGAGAGAAAAAAAGAAAAAGAAAGACACAGAAAGACACATAGCCAGAGCAGGAGGATAGGATTTGAAACCTCAAAGGCTTTTTGCTAAAACCAGGTTAATATGAAGTATCCTTTAATGTTTTTAGGAACTATGCTGTTTCCAGAATCTTAAATTAGGTAAGGAAATCTACTTGCGTGCTTTTTAAACTGTATAATCGCTGTATGTTACAATATATGTGGGTTGTTTAGCTTTTTAAAATTACTTGCTTTGTTTTAGGAATGTGATATTATTCTGGTCAGCATTCTGAGGTCAGACAGAATCCCGAGCTGATTGGGTGTGCAGGTCCTTCCTTTAGTACTGCAGTTATTTTTATGTTACTCTGAGACCAAGGACTTGAAATTCTTTTAAGTGATCTTATACAGTAATTGCTTGAAACTGCCCATTAGGTTACTGGGCCTGAAGTTGTTGGGTAAAACTGATTTCCCACGGGAAGCATGGGCACGTGCAGCTACAGAGCAGGCGGCACGGCTTGAACTTCAGCCGAGTGTTTAAGAATCACTGGGCATTAAACCTTCTGATAAGAGATGTGCTTCTTAACACTTGATACAGAGAAGCAAAAGGATCAAATTGTGTTTCTTAGAAAATGAAAAACACAATTAAGGCAGTAACCTCTTTTATTCGAGTATTTCAGACTACAATCCATTTCTATTACCCTCTTCATCAAAACCTTTGAGTTAATGACATGAGGTGCCTTCATCTGCTTAGACCTAAGAACGTTTTAAGTGTCACACAAGAATGGTCATGCTTCAAGTCCCTAGTAGTTAAAAGAGTGCTAACTACTACTTGAAACTATTGTTTACACATTCGTGATGGGCTGACGGCAGACTCTGGTTGGACTCTGCCCTCCAGGCGCCCTCAGACATAACAGTACCTGTTCTTCCTTACGCAAGTCCAGCTGTGAGCTATTTTTGCCAACATGTCGCAGTAATCTGTACTTTTGTATGTGATTTCTACTTTTATAGACCAATTTTTAAAATAAAGTACATTTTTATAAGAACAAGAACTTGAGCTACTTTGTATATCCTTTCCTGCAGTCCTTAAATTTAGAAAGCATCAAGTTTGGGTACCATGTGGGTCAGGTAAAGATTTCAGCCACAAGTGCCACCTGTCCCCTTGTACTTAAATCAAAGTGCATCTGAACAGTGTTACAGGCCTGTTGGCCTTCGTGTGCTCTCAAGAACACTTATAAACTAATGGAATTCCACTGGCTGATGTGACGTAACACTGTATCAGCCTGTATTGTTTTCCATGCTTTAGACAGTTTGAACAGCTCGAGCCTGAGCTTCCAATAGCTCAGTCCATTTGAACCTTTCATTTTAATACCAGGCTGACAGTTCCCAGGTTTACTGATTGCTTTTTAACAGCACCATTATAGTTCTGATTTCATTTTTAATGATGTAACATGTAAAGTATATACATTGGGCCTCCTCATCCGTTTCAACAATCCTGGCCAGACTTATTACTCTGATTTCATCCATTCACTCATACAAAGATAAGTTTAAAACAAAACACAGACTTGTAATTTCATAAGTAACTCTGTATATATAAAAGATAGAGATTTGGCATTAATTTTAAGCACTGAATGTCAGAGAGGGGTTGAAGAGCGGTCTCCAAACGTGTTTCCTTGTGTGCTTTCTCTGCTTTCTGAAATAAGACCTCATTGTGTATCTCGCAATGGCGTCAAGATGGCTGTGTAGCCCCAGCTGGCTTTGAACTTGGGATCCTCAGGCTCTGCCTGCCAGGTGCTTGCTGGGATCACAGGCTTGTATCACCATTCCCAGTGCTGATAGGTCCCCCTTAAAGATCCACCTGCTGCGTTCAGTGTGTGTGTGTTTGTCTGTCTGTCTACCTGCAGAGGCCAGAAAATGGGGGGGGGGGGGTCCTTTTTAGCTCCTTATCTAATAAATGATATGACTTAAAATGTCCACCTTCCTTAAAGAACAAAATAGCCTTCTTGTTGACTTATGCCCTCTAATCCCTCATAAAGTAAAATACCTGCATTAGAGAACGTAAATCGACTATTCTTTTGGAAACTAAATTTTTTGAGATAGGGTCTTGCCATAGAGCCCAAGTAGGCTTTTAGCTCTCAGTTTTACCCTTACCCCCCGGATGGTTAGGATTACAGTTTGACAGTATATTTACTTATCTTACGTTATCGAATTAGTTGTTATCCGATGTTTTTAATGCCCTTAAGTCTACGGATATAGATAAACGCAGCCTTAAGAACGCCTCGTATTATAGTATTTTCGTAGCTTAGCAGTTAAGTGTCCTCCAAGTACTTTTTGTCATTTTTATCATTCTGTTTGTGTATGAAGAGGTAAGTAAGTGAGGAGTATGCACTCTTGTGTGTGGCTTCCTCAGGAGGATGTGTCTTGCTGTACCATTCTGAACCTGCACCTAAACTAGCAGCCTACAAGCTCCAGCAATTCTTTCTCTGCCGCACACCCCTGCCCGCTTCAGCTCCATACTACACTTCCTTAATGTGGCTGGGGATTTGAATTCCTATCTTTCTGTTTGCATAGTAAGAGTCTTAAATGCTTGAGCCATCACCCCAGCCTCTGTACCCTTAATTTCTTACCTGACACTTTAGCTCAAATGAATCTATTATAATTATTTGTTATTCTACTTGCATAAAAATGAAATTGTTTGGTTACACAGAAGCTATCCATTCAAGAATATTAAACATAATGGAACATCAAAAAACATTGAACTGTTATATGAGAAATGCATTTTTGAATTAAGCCCTCTGCCCTCTGAATAGGCAGGTTCAGATTACCATTCTGTTACATAATGGCGATGAACCAAGTCTGCAGTACACAGAGTACATGCCTGTGGGGATGAAGACTTGAAACAGTATTCAGGGGAAAATGTGGGTTTTTCATGTAGTGATTTCAGAATAATTTAGGAAATAAGAAAACAAAGTAAAACTGAACAAACAATGGTTTAATTTTATTTGCACGAAGTGGCCATTAAAGGTTAACCCAGTTAAAGACATTTTTGATATCCCAACATCCTTTGCTATTACTCTGTCACAAATAAATCCCTGCCTGCCACAGAGCAGAAGTTAGATTACAGGCAGAGCATACTAAGTCATTTTAATATTTTCCCAAAGGTAGCTTAAGAACAATTCCACACAGCTAGCTACCAGTTGATGGTACATATAAACAGGTCTGTGGTAAATCATGGACAACCAGATCTAAATATATTAAAGATATGAGTGGCATATTTTTTTTTCCTAACAAGGTATTTTAACCCTTTTAGGTGAAATTCTATAGTGTAGAATTTAACTTTCATATAAAGGGATATCTTAAATATATCCTTTTTTTTTAAAAGTTAAAGTGAAAATTAGAGTTGGCTCAGCAAAAACACTAATTTATTTCCTTCTACAGATAGTCAGGGAAGTGTACTAAACAAACACAGATTAAACTACTTCACACAGTGACAATTCATTATTTCTCATTGTTAAGAGCAGCGAGCTGAATTTGGCAAAGCTGAGAGCGTTTGATCTGATCGTACATCCAAGCTCTAGTTTCTAACTTCTGAGCTCACTGGGCCCAAGTTCCATAAATAGTTTATTTCAATGTCTATGCAACATATAGATATATGATATATCTACTCTGTGATATAGGTATATATATATCTATAACATTTGATAGATGGCACAGAATGAGTCTTCAATAAACATTTTGTCAATTAAAAAAAAAACAATTTCACCAACAAGTGAAAATACACAAATCTGAAAAAACTGGCATGAAAATAACACCTATTATTTAGCAATGGGAGCTTTTTGTGAAAACAAAATCAAGAATTAAAATGGTCTCCTCCAAAAATAAAAGTGTTTTTCATACTTGAAGATGGCAGGCTCTGATGATTTATCTCATTGTTTAAGTTTTAGAATACAGTAAATGAAAATTACAATACCAGCTTAAGGCAATTCCAAAACTATGTCTTAGGTCTTACATGTTTACTAAATAGTCTATCACCAATACTAAAGGAAGGGTTTTTGAACATTTTACTGAACTAACAGAACACAATCATTGATTATCCTTCTAATCCTTGATTTCATAATAGAAGTTAAAAAACAAGAGAGGAGCTACTGGATTCAGTTACTTGCCTGAACAATTACAAGGCTTCATGATTTTTCCCATAGATGTGTTTCATCTAGCACTGTTGACATACCCAAAACAAGTCAGAATTTGTCTACAAATAATCTTAAAAATGATCCCACTTTTTTTTTCAATCAGTAGTGATTTCATCACTGTTTCCTAGAATTAGAAAATTCTTAGCTATATAAAACACATTTACCAACTTCAGTTAAGTCAACATCAGGATTTATCAAAATTTTCCATCATCAAAATTTTTAAAAATCTTTACTTTTAGGTACTATAAAAATAATGCAGTAATCAAATAATACATGTGGCCAATTCCACAAAGTTAGGAAGAAAACAACACTTGTACAGTTAAATTTCAAATCCTAAATCCTTACTCCTTTATTTCACCTGCCTCTCTAAAGAGTATCAATGCTCTTGGTTACCAACTGTAAATAATACAAAGGCTTTCACATAATTCTCGTCCATTTAGTCCATCTGTCTCATGGTCAGAATCAGCAGGCGAGCACATGCATCCCACTGTGTCACCTCGACACTCGTGGTAGCCCGTCATTAAGAGCCATAACAAGGTCGGTCTATGGCTGGTCATCTGTATCTGCAGGAAAAAAATGTCTCTAGTAATCAAATCCGTCGTCTGAGGAAACCCTTCACTGTTCTAGAATCACAGTTCGAAGCTCATCTTCTTTATTGATCATCATGGAAGCAATGGCTCCATCATTAAACTCAAAAGATGTTCCTCCATCCACAACCATGCAGGCATCCCAACATCGAGAACGAACACAAACTCTACGTGGAAAAAGATGACTCATTAAATATCAAGCTCTTAACCCTAAGTAAATTCTGGCTTTTCTTAACATAACTAGCAGCTTATCTGGTCTTGATTGTGAGAGTTAGCTGCTCCGGTTTGGGCAGTCAGTGACTGTAAACAATACGGGCACATGATCTACAGCTCACGTTTAAAATTCAAGGTAGAACCATTCACTTCAGTGTTATTTCCATTCAAGGATTTTAAGTGCTGAGCTGAGTACATTCTCCGGTATCATTTCTCTTAAGGATTATGTAATGTAAGCAGAGAAGAGTAAAAGCCTAACGACAGCACCAGTACTTTCTCTCAGCTGCTATTTCCACCCCTCCTCAAGTAGACCACTACCCATCGCTGTAGGTAACTGTCCAATCTTGAACTCTGCTTCTGTCATACAGTTTGGGGATATTTTAATTCCACAAATGAATAAGATTAAGCATTTTTTTAGACATTTATTACATATGCTTTGCGAAACCAAATATCTTTGCCTTTCTTTTTTTAATGTACTGGCTGCCTTTTACGGATTTGCTAGAATTTTTATATGCAGGCTGAGTAGCCCTTAACTAAAATGCCTAGAAATAAAAATCTTGCTCGTGTATGTGTGTATGTGTGTGTGTGTGTGTGTGTGTGTGTGTGTGTGTGTGTATAAAAATGAGGTATATAGGGATGAAATATATATGTATATATGTCTGTGTGTATATGTATGCATCTGTGTATATATGTGTGTGTATATATACACATATACATACATTTATACATATATAAACAAAATGAGGTTTCTGGGGATAAAACCCAAATCTACACAAAATTCACATTTCATGTACATTGTACATTCACTATACATAATAACCTCGAGTAACTTAATACACTTTGCAGCACATCTACACTTTGTGATATCATACAGAATTCCACTTGTGGCACTGTGTCTGCTTCTGGAGCAGTGATTTTAGATAATCTCAAATACCTTGAGATAGACCAGATATCTTTTGCAAATTTATTTATCAACCTTTTGTTGTTCAAGTACATTTCATGCTGTGTTTACAGTATCTTTTCCAATCACCTGTCATGAAGCCTATCTATATTAGTTAACATTCTAAAATAAGACAGTTAAATATAAATACATACAAATAAGCTTAGATTTGCAAATCTAAATTAACTCTAACTTGAATAAAGCAGAGTATACAATGTTTATTCCTAGCAGGAGAAAAAACAGTTGTCTTAAGGACTCAACAAGAAAAGGATGGTTTTGCTTGTTTGTTTCTGTTTTCTGTTCCTCTTTTAAGTGTATTATTGGAATGAAAGAAGAGACTAAGACTGCTTACTTTGAGGAGAAACAACGCTGTCGGCTGCTTGAGAAAACTCTGTTTGCTATTGGCTCTCGAATACTGAAAAGTATTTTTGGTTCTTCTGGACTGTAGAGCAATGATTCATTATATTCGTTTGTTACTATAAGGGAAGAACAGCAGATTTAATAAAGGGCAGTCCCATCTGAGAAGCTCGTTTGAGGAGCATGCCATCTCCGACTGAAAGCATGTGGTGAGCATCTCTTGGGAACTCACATACTCTCCCATAAAAAGCCTTAGGAATACATGACCATTAGCTTCAATTATTATCCCACAGAAAGCATCCATCACCCACAACAGAGAAGAAACAAGTACAAGTGGGAACAGGAGAAAAATAAATACTAAAAAGTAGGAATGAAGCAGTAAGAAAAACTCAAAACTGTTGTCAAGTTCCTGACAGAAGCCATCTAGGAAAGGCTACCGCAAGCAAATGCGTTTCCTGGAGATGGCTGCAGTGGGTGCACTCAGCCCACTCTATTGGGCAAATTTCCTGCAGATTAACATGAAGATGAATTTTCATGAATTAATGCTGTTTAGATGAATTAATGACCTTAGAGAATTTAAATAATTATAGGGAGAAAGTTTAAGGAAATAGTTTTAGTTGTTTTGCTAGAAAGATGTAGTAATAAAGTTAGAATCAAGAACAGAATGGTAAGTAAGGGCTGCATAATGAGGATTACATGAGCTTTCATGAACTGCACTAAGAAGAGAAACAGGCTTGGGACAGATGTGTGATCAAGGAAAAACAGCCTGCAGCCCAGCCCTGCCCAGTGCCCAGGAATTACTTCATAGCAACACTAGTCTGGGAACGGCTCAACTATCAAGGTACACAGCTTTTACTAAAAGTGTCATTTTTTTTTAAATCCTTGGTAAGGTTAAAATTCCATATTTGGGTTTTGTTTGGTTGGTTTTGCTTTTTTCAAATCTAACCTACCACAAAAGTAAAATAGAAAATGTGCTAGCTATGGAAGAAACTTCCAGAGGGAGGTTCTGGAAATGTCTGTGACAGCAACTGCCACTGACCTGCTAGCTTCTGTACACAGCTCAAAATCTGCAAAGAAATATCCGCTCAGTAGAGCCTTTACACGTTATCAAATAAAAGTTCACCTCTGCATTCTGGGTACAACTTCAGCAGAAATTATACAAATGTCAGCTGTATTATGTTTACTGTGTTGGGGTTTGCTCTTGACATAACGTTAGTACATGTTTGTACGTAAGGCACAAATGATTATTTGATTCATGTATGCCCTGAGGGTAATCAGGACACTCAGAACACCCGCCACAGCTATCTATATTTAGTTCTCATGATGTTTAATCTAAGTTATATAACGGGAAATTGCAGGTGCCAATTTCCTTTCCTTGATACTAGTTAAGTGCTAATGCTAACTGACAGGCCATGACTAAAATCTTTTAAGTCTCAAACTGAAAATAAGCAGAATCCATTTGATAGTGTTAATGCCATGAAAATCAGGACCATGACTAAGGAAAAACCTACTGGGACAGCATCAATTTAAATATTAGTTTCCTATTTAAAACACATCCATATTCACCCTACCACCCAGGAAGTACAGGTGCAGTCACGTATCATATGGGCTGTATTTCATGGTGAACACAAATGACAGTATAAAACTCCAGTTTTAGAATAGGCAAGATGGATCATAGGCAGAGATACCTGCCATCACACCTAATGATTTGAATTCACATCCACAGGAGGCAGCCATCCTCCTGCCTCCAAAAGATAAAAGAACTAGCCTCTGTTAAGTTGTGCTCTAACCTCCACAAGCAGCATGGATGGATGTGTGTGTGTGTGTGTGTGTGTGTGTGTGTGTTCACAATTAATTAATTGTGTAATTTAAAAGCTTCTTCTTGGGAGCCCTGCTTTAAAGTTACCTTTTTTAGCCATATTTAACAGGACAGTGTTTTAACACCTAATTAGGCAGATGTTCGTAATACTGTTCTTTCTCAAAGCTGACAGACATAAGCTATCTGTAACGAATACCATGTGGTACCAACCTTTTTCTACCAATTCTTTGTTCAATGGAAGAGTCATATTTCCTTGTCGTCTTGCTGTTGACAGAGGAGAGATGGAAAAAGCTTCAGTTCGTATTGTAAATCACACAACACAAACACACAGCATGCCCGTTGCATCGTACACAATAACTCCACAGTATACAACAGTGGTTTCAGTACTCACCAATATTTAAAACATCTTCAACAGCCTGCGCTGCGACCCTGTTAATATTGAATGACCTAGAAAAAAGCAAGCACATAGTTCTTGTTTTTGTCCTAAAAGCACACTAAAGAGTGGGAAATATGTACTTTAACATATAAAGAATTCTTAAAATTAAGACAACTACAAATTAGGGGTTAAAACAAAAAAATCTATTGCTGTGGGTCTGACGGGGAAAGTCTCCTTACTCTTGAGAGGAATACAGAAGCTGCAACTGGAGAACACTTAAGCACTGCAAAGATTTGAAAGTAACCTGTTGCCAATTCTACAAAAAATCCTAATTTGATAAACTGGGTAGGAACTGAAGTGTATTTCCACACATTCCATTTCCACATATAATGCAGACTGGAAGCTGTCTTAAGAAGCTAACTGATGCCAGTCTATGGGGTACAAACATGTATCGCATTCACAGGACTGATGAAAAGGGACCATCACTTGCTAAGCACTGCAATTCTTATGTCCTACCCCTGTGGGAAAATGTCAGACTGTGCAAAGATAAGCTTTCTCCAAACACTTTTCAGCCTGTATACATGGTTAGATTTCACACTTTAGCCCCGCTCACTATAGAACCATGGCACTAAGTACTGACTCAGGCAATCCAAGTGAACAACATCCTCAAGCCTGTTGGGGGCCGACTTGTAGCAGAAAGCGGCTATCAGCTCTGCAGCCATCTTGAGCCATATACCCTGACATGAGACTTGGATTACAATAGCCTACAACAGCTGAGCACACTCTGATAATCTTGGTTTAGATACCTTGAGATTAAAGGTGCGAGATTAAAGGTGTGTGAGATTAAAGGTGTGTAACTTAAGAGTGTGACTTAGAAGTGTAGAGATCAGATTTAGAGACAAGACCTAAGGGCATGATTAAAGACGTGACCTGAAGTCATGGCTTAGAAGTGAGACATATAAAAGGCTAGAGGCAGACAGAAAAAGCAACAGATTACTTGACATTAGGTAGAAGACACTTGGCTCTAGACAGAACAATTAGGACAGTACAGGAGAACAATTTGGAGGAACAGAGGAGAACAATTTGGAGTAACAGAGAATCAGACACTTCAAGGAGTACAACTAGGAACTAGGGACTCAAGACTTGGGACTTGGACTAGGAAGAGAGACTGAAGAATAAACAGGATTAAATCACACAATGTCTGGTCTCCATTCTTCGAGTCCATCCTCACTCTCTCTCTTGCTGAACCCCAACCCGAGGACCAGAGCGGCAGCTTGGGCCGGGATACAGTGGCCGCCAAACTCGGGCTAGTGTGGTTCCCAACACAAGCCTGGCTCGCTAGCCCCCGTGGGGACAATCCGTAGTGTCCCTTCTCCTGCAGCTCAATACAGTGACCTTAATCACCATGTAGGGAAGCAGCAGAGCCACAGGATGGCAGGAGTCTTCCTCCCTGCATAGCTACTAAAGGAGAGCTGCCTGTCAACTAGGAAGGCCCACACTGGACGTTGATGAGCTCTTACTGTATTAGACCACTAAGACTGGGGGTTTTCTGTTACCTGGGGTTTGTTATAGCTTACCCTGAGTCTCACATCCCCACAAAGTTCATATTCAAAACAAAAACCAATGTCAGATAAACTTTTTTTTTCCATCAAGAATCATAAGACAAGATGAAGAAACAGAATCCTACTCTTTCCTGTCACGTGGTAAAACTACTAAGTGGTTTATTAAGCTCGCCTAACTCCCAACCTGTACTCAAATTACAATATTATGTCCTTTCTTACAGAGAATGCTGTGGGAGAAAAAGGAAAGATTCCCTCCCAGGAACCATTTCTAATTCTCACTTTGGACTTCAACAGATGTGCTTACCATTTTCAGTTGAAAAGATATTTCCATGAAACCTGTTCATTATCACACTTACAAGATGGTTAAAAACTAATTTTGCAACTTATCAGATGATATAATTTTTACAATTATTTGTTATTTTGGGGGATGGGATGGGGAATGGTAAGTGCATGAATCATTGCCACATGCATGGAAGTCAGGGAGTTAACTTTTGGGAGTTCTCTTCTTCCACTATGTGAGCCTTGGGGACTGAACGCTTGTGGTGAGCTTGGCAAGTGCTTCATCCACTGAGCCAAGCTGCCAGCCTGGCTCATGAACAAAAGGAAACGATGCCTATGAAAAGGTAGCAAACAAATGACATTTGACAGAGGAGATTCTATTTATTTTATTTTATATTTTATATTTTTATTTCATATTTTTATTTCCTTTCATTTCATTTCATTTTCTTTTATTTTGAGGCAGAGTCTTACTATGGAGCCCCAAGGGCTTCAAACTATTATCCTCTGACCTCAGCCTCTTAAGTGCTGGGATTTAAAAGGCTTGCCGTAACAATACAGCTTAGAACTAAAATAACACTGTGTGTGCTGTTTTTGAGAGCATCCATTTACTTAAGAAAGATCTGAATAAATATGTACTAGGCACTGTACCCTGCTACTCGCAAAACTTGAACAAGAGGAAAACCAAAACACTAGCCACCCTTTCAAACCATCGTCCTGTTAGCCTAGTAACAGTGCTCTCTCTGCCAGCTCTGAGAGAAGGTGAAGGATGAAAGGGGTCCCCTCATTGTGCTTAGGAAAGAAACCAAGGTTAACAGCGACTGCCACAGAGAGCAGCACTTGAAGGCTGGACACTTTCTCACTGGGTGGACAGTAGAGTATTCAGAAATCCAGAGCAGGAAGATGAATTGAACAAAAACAAAGGGCTAAAGGAGAGCAAGGTATGTGCTGAGAATGACAAGCAGGCTTCGGCGTTGGGAGCACTGATGGGTAGGGTGAGGGCTCAGGCATGGAGAGAGTGGACAACAGCCATGGCAATACTCGCCAGGGTGTGCGTGTCAGACCAAGCAGTGTGTGGACAGCACCAGCCAGGGTTAAAGCAGTCAGTGCACGCTCTTTGCGTGTGTTTAGATACAGCACTCTGCACTTTACCACAATCACTCTGTTGGTAGTGTTTAGCTGACAGCCAGGAGAAAAGGAGGCCAGGCACAAAGAATATCTAGCAAAAAAATGATGACACTCAGACCCAACCAGCAGCAGCAGCAGCAGAAGCTGAGAAAGCTGGCACCGATTTGGGAAGGGTAAAGACCTGGCATGATGTGTGTGGAGGGAAGAGCAAAGGGCAGCAAGAAGGAGAGAGAATTGTGGAAGTAGTGTTTTTCCTCTAGAGGCGGAGTCTGAGTAGTTACTGACAGAGGCAAACAATGCATGCAAGACAGGGAAAAACCTGCAGACAGGAAGATGCGCTTTGAACGGCACAGTAGAGGATGCAGACACACACACACAGGATACACTGTGTTGCTTAACCGAGTTCATACGCCTTGACAGGTAGCATCCCACGACTCACCAGGCCTTTGATCCTGTTCCAGTACACAAATTGAGCCCTGAACTCTTCTGCTTCTCCCATGGGCCATCATCAACTGAAATTTCATAGTAGGAAGCCCTAGAAATTGAAAAGGAAAACTGTTCACCGAGATGTGTGAGGCCTTCAAAGTTCATGAAATTTAAGTAAAATCAGCTTGACCAGACATGTCTGACTTGGCAGGCATAGACATCACCATGCTAATTCCAGTCCTGATTACATGAAAAAAAAAATTAGAAGGAAACCTGTTTGCTTATCTGCATGGCTTCCTGATCTACATACCCCTTCCTATCAAAACATTAGTGTTCCAGACAGGGCTTGGACAGTTCTCAGTGCTGCTCTCATGGGACCTAATACGGCGCCTCCTTTTTAGAATTCCCTCTATATCTAATTCTTTGTGCTAAATTCTTATTTACGCCACATGCTAGTATACCATTTTAAATGGTAGTGGGCTAACAGATAAAAAAACATATAGAAAATTCTCAACCAACTGTATACCAGCAGACAAAAAAACTACAAGTAAAATCAGAACTATCATTTCTTGAACAATTGACATGTTTTAGAATAGTCCATAAATATAAAATCAAATGAGTTTTTGGACACCAGCAAGCATGACAATATTCTTTAAACACAGAGTGGATGGCAGAAAGAACTTCTGAAATATGTAAAACCCTACTATGTATAAACTATCTTAAAATGATGGTGTCACTGACAAACACTGACTCTTTCTTCAGCAAATGAAGAAGTTAAAATCTTAATAAGATACAGGTTTCCAAAAGGTTATTTAAGCGTACCTGCACACACTAACACGAGAGGAATTCAGTTTAACTCCTTCAACTTCTTCTCCAAGTTCCTAATGAGTTTTACGTGACATAACTTCTTTTCATTGTTTCTTTCCTTACTGTTCTTTATAAAGGACAACAGGCCTACAGTTCACCTTTACTCTATTTCACAGGTCAGTTATTTCTTCCTCGGAAAAGCACGTTAGAAGCCTACTATGCACAGACAAGGCAGCCAGATTCCCAGCCATGGCTGCTACTGTGCTAGAACGAAGCGGAAAGGTGGAGTGAGAGCGCAGAGGATCAGAAGTAAGTGGGAGAGGATGACAGCCAGGTGAGACGCGTGGAGCCCAAATGATGAGCAAATTTAGTGTCATTTACATGCAGGTCTATTGGGATTAGTTAATTCACAGGATTTTTGTTCAAGGGAAATTATTTTTAAGGCAGCAAAAAAAAAAAAAAAAAAAAAACTCACAGTCCCTTTAGATTGGGTATATTTCTTCTTAAATTGTCCACTGCTACAGCCCAACAATAAGGCATTCTAGGTTAGAACAGACAGAAAAGAAAAAACATGGACCTTTAAAATGTTCTTCCATCTGAGAACATTAAAACTGAGGCAGGAAAAACCACTGCTGCCCTCCACATCTGCCAAGCAAAGCACGTAGAGGTCCGGAGCACAGTACAGCCTCACCACAGCTCTGGGATCAGGAGAAGTTTTGTCTCTAAATAATTATGAGATCTACACAAATTATCTGACCCTTCTGGAACTCACTGCTCTCACTGAGAAATGCAGCCACCTTCCTCCAGGGGCTGCTGTGAGCACTAAGTGACAGAACACAATACACACAGCTTGACAGATAGCAGACACTTGTGTTCATGTTCTTTCTGCCTAAGGGTCTAGTCAGAGTCTTTAAAAATAAGCCCTGATGCCTTAATAACAGTCACACTGTGTTCAACCGCCTCCAATGTGAATCACTGCTTGCTTATCTTACTGAAGATTTGAGGAGAGCCATAAGAACGAAAAGCAGCAGCAGATACCACCCTGGGAGACCCCACTGACCCCAAGTCCATCATCTGGTCCCAATTTCCCTTCTCCTGTACAGTAAACACCATGTATGCAGCCATGCAGGCAGCAGCTCTCTGCAGCCAGCCACGCCTCTACAAACACAGTAGGGTAAGCCACAAACGGCTTCCCACAGGAAGCACAGACTCACATAGCTTTTTTAATTTAACGGATGCTGTATGGTGCCTTTCTCATCCTCTCCTCTCTCCTATATCACAAAAGCTGTTATCATCTCCATGTTGTGTGAAATTTGACATGCAGCAGGAGACAAAACTTTATGAACTGACAGATCATATTTCTTGCTATGTTAAAATAAATAATTTTTTTCATGTGAATATTTTATAAATTCTCTGTACTTTATTTCTTGAAACAATATTCTAAAATTTTAAATGTTTGCACTAACCTCCAAAATGTTAATATACTGTTATCTTCTTCATACATATATTTGTATCCCTAGTGACTTATGCATGGTATGTAACAGGCTCATAATAGATTCTTTCCTTTCCATTAGTTAATTTATTTACCTTACATCCCGATCATACCCCCCTCAGCACGATATTATTATTGAATAAATATTATATACAATGGAATAACCACAATAATTCAAAAGGATTGTTCAAATAATTCTGCCTCATTAGTTGTCACCATTTTAATGAAAACTGGATTTATAATAAAACCACTTAGTACTAGCTGGAATGTGGAAGTCACTTTTAGTAGGCAAATCTCTCTCGTCATCAACTCCTTATGAAAGGAGATGACCTGCAATTAGAAGAACTAGCAGCGGTTCATAAGTTACAACTAGGGACTCAATGACAGGGCACTCAGAGAGTTGTATGGTTCTGTAGCAACGCAGTAGGAGATGAACTCAGCTCCAGTCTACATCTAATTTATACAATCTATAAAATGAGGAAACTAAGTGTAATGTACCACAGTGGAACCAACTTTATTTCATGGTGGTTATTTTACAGAGAGTGACCATGTTGTTTTAAAGAGAGGGGGAAAAAATGTTGATATTTCAAAAAAACACATTTATCAGTAATAAAGTATATGTTATATTCTTACATTAAATTAACTTTGCTGGCAGTAGTTATATCTACCTGTGCATGTGCATGCGCTACTGTGAACTAAACCTAGAGACTCAGTCATGCAAGGCCAGCACTCTGCCACTGAAGATTACCTCCAGCCCTTAATCAAGGCATTAACCTTGAACTGACGAAACACTTGCCTTACGGTTACACTAAACACGGAACAGCTACAAAGCAGGATTAGGATCAAAAGCACCTTATCTGAAGCTTATGCAGTAAACACCATGCAGAGGTAACATAAGGGATGTCCTACAACCAACCGGCTCAGACTAATCAAAAGTATTAATGCCACACATGACAAAAGTGAGTGAGACTAAGGAATTACTAACTGTGTAAGCATAAGGCCACAACAGTGAAATGGAATATGTGATTCATAATTGCATGCTATAGATAAATGAACAAATAAGCAAATCAGCTTATTTAAGTATATCTTATTAAGTAGAGACATTTTTCTCCTCTTGTGCATGTGTCTTTATGTGAGAGAAAAGGGGGAAGAGATCTATGTGTTCTAAGAGAAAAATCTGTCTTATGTATGAGTGTGTGTGTGTGAGAGGCAGAGAGAGAGAGGGAGAGAGAGAGAGAGAGTGTGTGTGTGTATCTGAGAAAGAGAGAGTGTATGTGTGTGAGAGAGAAAGAATGTGTGTGTGTACACATATATATGTGTGAGAGAGGTTTCACTATGTTGTGAGGGAGAGAGGACAGGGAAGAGGGAGGGTGAAGAGAACCAGGAGGATAGGTTTTCCACTGTTGCCCACACCATGACCTCGAGCTCCGTGGCCCTGCGCTCTAACAAGACTGTTGGGGGCCTCGGGAGCAGCTGGGGCACAGGAACATGCAACCACACTCAGTTTTAGGAAAGGCACTTTAATACACACAACCTATGAATCACCTGCAAATGTATGCCTAGCGCCTGGTTCTGGGGCCTTAGAAATCCTCACTCTGATAAAGGCCCCGGAGAGCAGTGCAGTAAGGACTCGGGAACTGTGAAATTTGAAGCTTCACAAACTTTTTCTCATAGAATATTCTATTTCCATAGCTATTATGGTTTTGGAAAAAATTTAACTAAATAATTAATTTCTACTATTTATGTCATTATTTCTACAAGCCAAGTTGACCTCTATATTCAAGATCATAAGCTACAAGGTACCTGGATGACAGGCTCTCCCCGATGAAGACTTCATTGAGCGCTCTCACCGGCAGAAGCTGAGGTCCTGACGCCTCCGATCCTGCAGTAGAAGGTGAGAGAGCCTTGAATTTCAGAACTATTACAATAAAAAGTTCATAAAACTCCAGAGCTTTAAAACCATCGTATTCTTTACTATAACTAACACAATCATCTTGAATTGCTCAGAAGATAAAACCTAAGTCACCTGGCCTAAACCAACAAATCAAACTTCTGCCTCTCCAAAATTTAATTCTTCTCAAAGTACTATGAAAAGCAAACCTGGAGAGCACTAGAGAGCGACGGACTAAGCACCTGGGAAGACGCATACCTTTCATTTAGTTCACAATCACCGGCGTGGCTCATGATGGCAACCAACCCAGAAAGATCTAGCAATGTCTGAAGCTACAAAGTCCTGCTAACATGACTGTGCGAACATGAGCTGAACAGGACAATTACAGACATCGCAAGGCAGACAAGGAAAAGCTCACAAAGCCCCGACCCTACACAAAGGACTGCAGGCCACCAAGGGATGCTGAGAGCAAAGGACTCTGAGCCAGGGACGGTCACAGCAGCTGGTTAACCAATACCAAGTGATCTGCCGAAAACACACATGCAAGTAGCATGCAGACTAAGTAGGTCATACATAGGGATGCACATCTGTTATATACACATATGTACATAGCAGCCATTAATGAAAAATGAGGCCATGGATGTGAAGGATAACAAGGAAACGGAAGAAGTGAGGGTGTGGAGGAAGGGAAGGAAAATGTTCTAATCTTCTGATAGAAAAAAAATTTCAGGAAAAAAAAGGAAGGGGAGGGGAGGGGAGGAGGAGAGGAAGAAAGGAAGGAAGGTAAGGAGGTAAGGACGGAGGGAAGGAGGGAGGGAGGGAGGGAGGGAGGAAGAAAATGTTTTTTCAATTGGAAAAGCTTCAAAAATATTTTTATAGAAATGTCAACATTAGAAAAACAGTAGCACATCTTCCTTGGAGACCTGTAAAAATCCCTATCTTTTGTTTAATCTCTACCATTAAGTGTTCTCCATCACTACAATAGAAAATCCTGCAAGCATTCTCAGTACTGGGGGAATTAAACTTGATCTTGTCACCTTTAAAGAGGTCCCTTTACTCTCTGTCCTTTATTAATGTTCAACTAGATATGTCAGCCCCATCTCACCCCCCCCATCTCACCCCCCCAAACCCCACTCCCCATTCCCCCACCCCCCACCCCCAAATGTTATCATCAGCAGGACTAGAGTCAAGTGTCTCTCACAGGATCAACATTATGGCAAAAGTTTATTTGTCCCTTCCTTACACACTTCTCCTATCCCACTGGTGGGCAGCTCCAGCCTCTGTAACCCCTGCCACCCAGCCTCTGTAACCCCTGCCACCCAGCCTCTGTACCCTGCCACCCAGCCTCTGTAACCCCTGCCACCCAGCCTTCCCGTCCTTCTACTACACCACAGCAGAAGTGGGCACAGATGCAGCACAGCCTCTCTGATCATGCACCCACTTCTGAGACCCAGTTAGAAAAGACACTGTACTTCTGTCTCGCTATGCATGTCTCTGCCCTCCCCCTCAGCTCACGCACTGTGGGGTAAGGCTGGAAGGAAGCCTTCTGCTACAAGGGCGTGAGAAACAGCAAGTGACTTCTCCAGTGCCGTCCTGTCACATCATCAAGTGCTGCTGTTCTGCTTGAGAGCTCAAGTGTTAGCTCCCGAGGAATTACTAAACCAGGACTAACGAGTCTAGATGTCCCTGGCTTATGACCTTCACATCCTGTGAGGTTACAAATATGTGTGCCTAAAATGCTAAAGACCAGAGTAATCTGTTACACAGCCGTAGAAATTAACTCACACGAGACACTGAATACACTAATGAGCCACACAGTCACCAGCGCCACCTCTGACCTGCTTATTCCCTAAGTCTGTGCACACGTTTATTGCATTGGATACAGTATTTTTCTCATTTCTTCTGGATTTTAGCCTCCTAAGGAAACCGCTCCTCCAGCTATAACGGGCTCCTGTGACGACACCAAGAGCTCTTTGCACGTTTGCTATTTGCCTGCTTTGTCAGCTCAACAGAAGGAGCCTGACACTCCGAGTCCTGGTGACACAGGAACACACCACCACACCTGGCCAAGAAGCCATATTCAGAAGATTCTTCCTTTAACAAACTTCATTGCGTTCAAGGCCGTTATTTAATATGATCCCAATTTCCTTCAAGATGTCTCACATCAGACAGTTTGACACAAGTACAATGCTAAAACCATACTGTTTAGATTATTTTTCCTTAAAGTGATTATTAATGGAATTCTTAAAACCTTCATCCCCATGGATCCTCCACAAATGTTCAACTAACAGCGCAGATCCAACAAATATTATTAGTAAATGAACTCTTGCCATCCATGTAGTTTCTTTTATATGGACTCCTTCCATAGCATGTGGGTGTTTTTAGTTTTGTTTTGTTTTGTTTTAGACACAGGGTGTGTTGGTTTGAATAGGTATGGATGGCCTCCACTGACTCATGTGTTTGAATCCGTGGCCCACTGGGAGTGGTACTATAAGTACTCGTGGCCTTGTTGGAGGAAGTGCTTCACTGTGGGGCGGCCTTGAGGTCTCCTATGTTCAATTCAAGGGCTGCCCACGGGGCACACAGTCTCCTGCTGCTGCCTTTGGATCAAGACGTAGAACTCTCGGTTGAAACACAGTAAGTAGTAATTCGGGGTTATCGATAGGAAAGTAGACTCTAACAGCATGGAGGGCAGGCAGCTGCCCTCTTAAGCAGCTCTTGTGCCGCTTAAGGCTTATTAAAAAGATAAGGGCTGTGTGTGTGTCTTTTTATCCAGGAACTCAATAACCTAAGGTGGAGTAGAAAACGCAAGCCAGCATTTAAATAATTCTACAGCATGCCCCAATGTATCACTTTCCTTTATAAGAATGGCTCCGGTCATGGTGTCTCTTCATAGCAACAGCAACCCTAACTAAGACAAAGGTCTCTCTTTTATATAGCTCTGGCTATCCTAGGATTCACTTTGTAGAAGACCTCAAACTCAAATTCAAAGAGATCTGACTGCCTCTGCCTCCCAAGTGTTTGCAAATAATAATTAATAAGAGATATAATCAAAACTTAAAAAGAAAACAAATCCACATACATAAAATCCCTTTAAAGGTGAACTGTTAATAAAAATATATTCTTTTTTTATAACATGTGACAAGAATAACCTAGGCAAGGACGGGTCACAATACATGCGGCAAAGATGTCACTAGCTTAAAGTTGCATCATTTAAGTTCAAAGATGTAAAGGGGTTCCCTCTAGTCTCCTTCTAAATTAAAAAGCTAAATCATCAAATATAATCTCAAACCTCTTTCTGTATTTAAAACCCAAATGCAAGTTTTCTAGACAATGTTTCCTGATAATATGAAGAGAAAACATAAGGTGGACATCAAGCACACACCTTGAAATGGCTCTCAGAATCTTTAGAAACTCACCTACTAAAAATAAATCCTAACAAAACCCCCTATAAAACAGTCCCTCGGACAGCTGTTAAATGTCACCACGATGGTAGTAACTGTAGAGAGATCAGTGTCTGATGTGCTACTGACAACTGAAACAGTCTCTACTCCAGATCCATTATACCCAGAGCAGTACCAGTGGTCCCAGCATTCTCTGGAAATCCTACTCACTCTACTCATCACACACATTTTGTTTACAAGTTTACTATCCCTATATTTTGAGACATTTTCTTGTATTTTTACGTTGGCCATTTTTAGGTCTGTTCCCAGCTCGACCATCAGTCAGATGTTCATCTGCTTCCTGAGCCGGACTCACTCAGTGTGAATAGTTCTTATAGGTATGATCCCTGTATAGTTTTTTACATCTCTCTGAAGATGCAACTAGTGATGGAAAGACGTGGTTCACCATGAAGATACTGATGTTTTTCATGGTTCATAAGTTTTAAAGTTATGGAGAACAATAAAAAAAATGGCAAAAGAAAATTTCACAAATTAGAGCAAAGCTGAATATTCACTTTAACCCTCACAGAAAACAGTTCAAGTTCCCATCTGCAGGATCCTCCTTAATCTGCCTCAAACAGAAATCTCAAAGCCAATGTGCAAAATTTTCTACCAAGAAAGGTTCTATTCAACAACTACATTAAACACACTTAAATCCTAGAGAGCGAGAGACAGAGAGAGAGAGTAGCACACACAGATCAACAGACGTGTGTGCTGATGAGACCCCGCAGACCAGCTCATCCAGTTTCTACTGCTTCCCTCCGGACGTATCAAGGTCTTTCCCTAAGTGTCAACTGTCCTACCAGGTACTGATAATTCATCCCTAGTCAACCAGTTCTCAAACCTGTCCTACAGACAGTTCATCTGAAGACATGTTCAACTGTTTTAGATTTTAATTATAGGAACAATGACAACAAAATTAAGCCAGCAAAAAGCATTTTCTTAAGAGTTTTTAGTGGCACTAAAAACAAAAAAAAAAAATGTAAATTATTGCCTTAAATCTTAGAAATTAAACAGTGCCCACTCCAGGCTAGGCCCAGGCCACCTACTTTCATCATGCACTCTTTCGATGTTAAAGGCTCGGCTGTGCTGATTCAAGCTCAGCTGCTGTTCGTGAAGGTCCACAGGAGTGGGGTTTATGCCAGTTCCTTCCAGATATAACCTGATCCGCTGCCTCCATAACCACCTGGAAGTGAAGAAAAGGGAAGTTATGGTGAAGTCAAATACACTGAGGTAAGGCTTAGACATTATAACCTCAGTAAATTGAAAGATGTATATGAAACGCTAATTATAAGCTGAGCACAGAGACAATATACATGTCTTTAATACCAGCACTAGAGAGGCAGAGGCAGGCAGAACTCTGCAAGTTTGAGGCGAGCCTAGTCTACATAACTAGTTACAGGACAGCCAGACCTATATAGTGAGACCCTGCCAAAAAAAAAAAAAAAAAGAAAGAAAGAAAAGAAAAGAAAAGAAAAAGCAGCTACTTATTCCATGAATAAATTATAGAACAAACACCTAAAGCTCACAGGTCTCTACTGAAAGATGTGTGTGGATGTGTGGATATTTACATCTCTTTCCAGTTGTTGGTAATGTCTAATAAGCTTATATAAAACCTACATGTGTTTGCTCAGCAACATCTATCACAGAAGGCAAACAGCACCCCATTAAGGTGAACGTATGAAATCCAAGTCCCCCAAAATTTCAAAATAGTGTTTGTTTTGAAGAAGAAAGAGAAGAAGGAGGAGGAAGAAGAGGAGGAGGGGAAGAGGAAAAGCAGGAGGAGGAGGAGAAGGAGAGGAAGAGACAGAGGAGGAAGAGGAGGAGAAGGAGGAGGAGAAGGAGGAGAAGGAGAAGAAGGAAGAGAAGGAGGAGAAGAAGAGAAGGAGGAGAAGAGGAGGAGGAGGAAGAAGAGGAGGAGGGGAGGAAGAAGAGGAAGAAGAGGAAGAAGATGAAGAGGAGGAGGAGGAGGAAGAAGAAGAAGAAGAGGAGGAGGAAGATGAGGAAGAGGAGGCGGAAGAGAAGTAGCAAAAATGAACTATTTACTCCCCAGAGACATAAACCATAATGTGGTAGAAGTAGGTGCTGAGAGTTCACAACTGGGGTCCCCATGCGTTCACAGCAAGCCCTCCTGCCACCCACGTCTCCAGCTCTGTGAAATACGTTTTTAAAAATCTCATCCTACTGCCTAAAACATAGTTCACAGCTAACACAGACTGGAACTCAGCCTGGTTTGATTAAACACACAATCCTCCAGCCATTATTACAAAAAAGTACAAATACAAAACTGCACCTTTAGTTTTACCAAATAGCCCTAACTATCTCTCCTAAATGCTAAGAGCATGTATTAACAATAAGATGAAGGAAAATGGGGGTAAGGTCTCTCTCGCTGAAGGACTAAAACCTTCATTTGCAATCGCAACCCAAGCAGCATTTGTCATGTTCTCTCTTTGTTCTAACTGAAGTAGGAGAAGGGACTGGCCTCTAAAATTTTTACGGCCGCTTTTGTTAACTATGAAGCACCCCAGTTTTCTGCCTGTCCTCTTTTTGAACAATGTCAGCAGCACACATTAATTTCTTAAAGAATCAAATGCAAAGAATAAGAAACTCCTACCTGAACTCACCACGAGAGAACTTCCGTAGGGCTTCGGGGAAGGAACGTGTGTATCGCACAGGCAAACACAGGTGACCCTCAGATCTGTGATGTCCCGGTGGCACAACGGGCAAAAGAAAGGGAGGAAAAAGCCAGAGTATCGCTGAACACCAACCTTCACAGACCAGTTTCTCTACATTTCAACCCACAAATTGTCTGTACTTTCAGCAACAACAGAAAAGACTGAACAGACTATGGTCCACAGCCAGCCTTAATGCGTCAGAATGACACCAGTGTTTCCACAGTATGATGAAACTAAAAATAACAACAACAACGTTCTGCTGCCCTGTCTACGCCCCAGTGGGAGAGTGGGATCCTCTGAATTACTGAATTACTGCTAACTTCAGATCAGTCGTGCTAGGACTGCTTCCTTATCTCTCCAAGTGTGCTAAGCCAGCACAGCCATGTCATTCTGATGCACAGAGGATACCCTTAAACAAAAGAATGGAGAAAGCCGGTCCCTACAGCACCTTCCGCTTCAGAGAAAGAATGTAAAAGTGAACTTCAAGAAACTCACAGATTACTACAGAAGACAAATTCAAAGGAACATTTACGAAGGTGGAGCCGGCTCTGCAGTTCAGAGTATTCCACTCTAATGGAGGAACCGAGTTCAGTTCCCAGCACCCACGCAAGACGGCTCATGACCATCTGTAATTCTCGTTCCAAGGGACCTGATACCCTTTTCTGATTCAGATGGCCATCAATTTACATGAACCTATCCCTCACAGACACATATAGATAATTAAAAATAAAATCTACAAATCAAAAAGTAATCGAAAATTACAAAAATGGTACGATCCCCTTTCAGTTGCTCCAGGGTAGTGACAAGACATGACTCCTAGTGATGCCCACGAAGCTTCACTGTCATCAAGCCTGTGGTGCTCTAGTTGGGAAGGAAGGGCTGGGAGCAGACCCAGCAAATCAAAGTCTGAGTAATAAATTAATAAATTGTAAATGTAAATCAATGAGTAGAGAAAGAAGGTTTTGCAAAGTACAGTTAATAAAGGCAGGACCTCAATTTTTTAAATTTTTTGTTCTTTCTTTTTTTTTTTTTTTCCTTTGAGACAAAGTATCACAAACTGCTTACAACTCCAGGTGATGGGATCACAAGCCTGGACCATTTAAAATGTCTGTATCCTCTAATACTATACATAGTGTTTACTATATAAAAACCATAGTCATTTGATAGACAATATCTCCTTAGGTCAACCTCAAGTGTAAACTACTGTCCACAGAAGCTCACACTCTCTCATGAAGTCATACCCTCAGACATCAGTTTGGGATTTGGGTATCAGAAGCCCTGATTAGATCCATTTCCAAGATTGCTTAAGGCTGACAAGCTAGTGCCAGCTACAAGCACTTCTGAGTTTCTCTGACGTGAGCCTTTCTTCACAGGGTACCACAGTGGGCTCAGTACCATGGTAACTGACAAGTTAATGAGCAATCCAACAAAGCAGTTACAATACGTCACTCAGAACGTGGCTTAGAATTCTGAGTGTCTCACCAAGTTCACTGGCTTCACTGACCAGCTCTGACAGAAAATGCAGAGCAGGAACAAAGCCACAGAGGGTGGGACTCCTGGGACTCGAAGGGAGGCTGACTACCATGGCATTCAAAGGCTACTCGTTTGCCAAGCTCGGTCGTCCGTGCAGAAGACAGAGGAGACCCACTGGATGGCATCCATGGGAGCAAGCCATCTTAAAGGGGACACCCTGCCACCAATGAAGCCCTTCTATGCCAGCAGCCCTTGATGACCTCTTTGACCTCATGACGGTATAAATATAGCTTTCCTTTTTCTCTTATTTTCTATTTAGAACAATAGGTCTTAGAAGTTCTTTGTTGTCTTCATGCCTCCATGGGCAAATCTAAGGCCTCAGTTTGTTCAAATCTGACAGGTTAATGACTTGAAGCCAGCGTGTTTTTTTTTTTTTAAAGAAAATATAACTCAACCATAAAATCACTTAACAACCTCTTATCTTAATGCTATAAAAGCAGGCCATTAAGAATTTCTAAAACCCACATGCATCACTAAAATCGAAGGTTAATTACTAAACTAATGTACTCACAGAACATTAATTCAGCTAGGTTGAAGTCCTGGGTCTAGTCCCTCAGAGCTTTTAATTACATCCAGTGTTCGAAGTTTGCTGAATACTGTGTGTAAAACTATGTGAATGTCAGATACAAGGTCCTATACCCAAAAGGCGTAAGAGTGTAAGAGAGGAGACAAGCAGAGAACAGGAGGCTGCTGGCTGAGTGCTGTCTGTGCAGGGAGCTTCAGCCTCAGTAGGACACAGCATACAATTCACTCTATCTTGAGGGAACGATCACGGGGAAGCTTGGCATAAGCACAAGCTAACGCTTGGCAGAAGAACATAAAAAGTGTGAGAACCCTGTGGACCCTCTGGAGCACTTGCTCGCTCCTTCACAGCACCCACGACCACCTATGTCCACAAAGCTGGCCAGAGCCAAAGTGTCCCAGAGGGAGCCTCCAACCAACATGTGGTTACAGTTCACACTGTGCCCTTTAGAAAGATTCCAGGCGAAGTTTAAATCCACACACGAGTTTTTCCAACTGAAGAATATATAGCTCCTGAGATGTATGAGGACAGACTTGACGATAAGCAACAGATGGCCAAGACCACGCATGTTAACTAAGAGATCCATAGTGTATCCTCAGGACCAGAGGGGAACTGTAAAAGATTTTAATTAAGGAGCAACTACACTTAGACTTGCACTTTAAAGAAAGACCATGACTTGTGTTACAACTTGTGTGTAAAACGTCCCCCACGGGCTTCCATGTTTGAACACTTGGTCACTGAAATATTTTCAACAACAGCCTGTGAAGGTCTGAGCTCTGCTTAGTGGTAAGACATGAACTCAGCAGTGTCTTCTGCACATGGCAGGCCCTGGTGAAGGACCAAGCATGATCCAGTCATTCCACCAGGCATGGAGTAGGAGGGGTGCCTGGCACCAGCACTGGAGCATTGATGGCTTCTGGGAAGAGCAGGATCCGTTTTCAATTAGTGTGTGGCTCCTGGTAGGCCAACTACACTGCAGTGGAGAGCCCCATACTCACAAGCACATGGACAGCACGGATTGAATTAAGTTTATTTAAAAAAAAAAAAAAAAAAGACGAGCAGTTGTTGAGAGGGTGGGGGTGGGGAGGCACATCTGGGAGGTGTTAAGGCAAATATGATAAAACCCACAGTATGAAATTCTCAACGGATTCATTTAAAATATTTTGAGAGGTAGAATCAATGGATGATTCCTAGAATTTATTACCAGTCAGATGAGGGACTAAGGACTAAGTCACAGCTTTATCCCAGGTAACGCTTCCATTTACCAGAAGGAAGCAGAAGAGAAAAGCAGTGATCACCTGTACATAGCTGCTTATTTAATACATCCGATGAAAAGCCAATTTGCTAGAACAACATGGAAAGAGAGATTAGGGCAGAAAATAGTCCGGAAGCACGAGATAATGAGTCTTGTGACTCAGTGGAGTGACCCCTGATGGACCAGTTCCCTGAGATGAAGGATCTATGTGCTAAAACTCAAAATATCCAAGGAAAGGCAGGTCGAGGGAGCCATGCTCTCACAGTTAAGAATCAGACTTCCTGGGGTGGGATGGGGCTGTGGGGCTTGAGACGGTTGACGTGACAGTGACTGCAGTGGGCGCACCGAGGAGGAGGAGGAGGAGGAGGAGGAGGAGGAGGAGGAGGAGGAGGAGGGAAGCAGGGACGATCTAGACAGCAAACAACAAAAGGACCCGGAGTATAATCCGTGAAAACAGCACTATAGACCAAGGACCAAAAGTGAGCTCCTTTAAAGGAAACAGACACACAGAAGAAATCACAGAGGAGGGAAGAAAAGAACCTTAAACGCCAGAGTACGGGAGAGCTACTACAGTTAAACCCCAAGTCAACAGGGACAGAAACTGCACTGTGTGCTCAGCCCAGGATGTCACTGGTTTCCTAAACACTGTCAGTGAACTGGCTGAGGACAAATCCAGAAAGGGCTCAGAGGTCTAGCCCTGGGAAGTGAGGACACACAGCTATGCTGGGGTTAGTGGACAGAAAAGGAACATCAACCAAGATGCAGACAAGGAAGTGCAAAGTCATCCTGAAAAGGCATGGTCCTGAGTGAACCCCCAGGCAGGCCTGGAGGGACCACAGAGGAAAGGGAGCAAGTGACAAGAGATCCCCTGCCTCCACTGCCTTAGTGAGCCTGGGGAGGGTTGACTCAGGGAGAAAGGATGCAGCAGTACACAAAAGCCAGCATCCCCTGAGCAGTGCAGCAGACTGTGGGCAAGGCCAGATCCCGAGAGCCGTTAGGACTCTGAAACTGGAAATGCTAGCAAGCCCAAGTTTCTAAGGTTTGCTTTTTTCTGCATGATCTCTTTCAAGCATAATATAGGACTAGAAAGGAAGACTGGCTAATCTGGAATTGAGGAGAAAGATAATGATTTAAAGATATTTAAGGAGCCATCAAAGAGATAAATAAAATGAAAAAATAGAGGAGACCTGAGTACTAAAGGGTAACTCTACGGGATGAGAGATAAGCCTTCCAGTGAGGTCAGTGTGCGTTCCTAGGGAGGAGATTATAGAAGTGGGAAACCTCCAGACAAAGTATATAATGTCCAGTTATAGTCATGGCTCTAATGGGCTGGAATAAAGAAAAGAGTAAATGTCAGTAAAGCTGGGAAAGAGAAACAAGTTTTCAGACAGATGAAGGCAACACGGAGCTCCCCCAGGCCTGGCCACTGGAACAGAGACTACGTGTAGGGAAGGGGGGACTGCACATCAGTCTGCCCAGGCGCTCGCTCGGCAGTCACCTGGTCAACTGTCCAATTATCACTAAATTGTCTTTAGAACATGTTCTGATGTTCATGGTAGCCAGGAATAAAGATGCTCGCACTTTAACGTCATGCATATGGAAACATTCTTGAAGCAACAGAGCTCACATCGTGAGTACCAGAGAAAATAAAGAATAGCTTTGAAAGTTTAATATTCATAAAAAAATAGCCAACACACAACACAAAGCAGAAATGTCTGCATGTAGAATATTTTTAAAACTAACCATATAAAATTACTTATTACAAAATAAACATGCCCTCGCTTACCGTTCCGGATCAGTGTTGACCCCAATGACAGGTTTAAGTCTGTCCAGAACTTTACTCGCAGCCAGAAGCATCGTGCCATCACCTAGCACAGAGTGCAAGACAAACCAGACGTGTCTTATAAAGCAGCTGTAACATCCTGGAAACTAGCAGTCTTCTTCTAAAACCATATTCCCTCCCGGCAGACTGCTACAGCTTCCCCTCAACCTGAGCCTGTCGTACATCACTGAGCCTGTTGTACTGTGCTGAGCCTGTTGTACAGAGCTGAGCCTGTTGTACAGAGCTGAGCCTGTCGTACATCACTGAGCCTGTTGTACAGAGCTGAGCCTGTTGTACTGTGCTGAGCCTGTTGTACTGTGCTGAGCCTGTTGTACAGAGCTGAGCCTGTTGTACAGAGCTGAGCCTGTCGTACATCACTGAGCCTGTTGTACAGAGCTGAGCCTGTTGTACAGAGCTGAGCCTGTTGTACATCACTGAGCCTGTTGTGCTATGTTGTGCCTCTTGCAGTGATTTAGGATTTCAACAGTGCCAAGACAGGCAGAAAAGTGTTTACATTAGAAGGCTGTACTGCACGTTAGGATGGCTGGCACAATTTCTCACCTTAACAACCCATCAAATGACAATAATGTCACCCAACTGGACATCATTGTCCAGGATTGGGCTCTAATCCCAAACATCTTCTCTCCTGACCTATTAAACCAGTTCAAAGATTTATGAGATTTTAGTAAAAACATATCCAACCATGTCCAATTTATTATGTTCTCTCCAACAATTACTTTCAACTTAAGGCTGGAAAAATGGTCACTAATAATTACAAAACTCAAGAAAAAGTACATTTTGGTATGAAGAGGCTGAACAATGATAACCTCAATACATTTTCACCATTGGCTCTTTACTAGGGCTGCCATAATTAAATCAAAATACACTCACAAAGCATCTTTTCAATTTAAAGGCAAGATCTTCAAATTATGACTAAAGAAAACATAGAGAACCGCACAGCATCAACAATTATAAATAACATTAAGAAAAAAATGCAACAACAAACAAACAAACAAAGCAACTACAACAGAAAACTGTCTCACAGAACTTGTAGGATTTAAATCAGCTGGACTCCAGGAACCGGGAACCAACAGCCATGAAAAGCAGCCCGGGCCCAGCACCTTGTCTCTGGGAAGCAGTTACCTCCTGCAGCTATGACAGCATCTGCCCATCGAACAGTCTCTTCATCGTATTCCCTCCGCTTGACCAGGCGAACCTCAATCCCTTCATCCCTAGGATAAGAAGTGGCACACGGTTTCCTCTGGTGACATATCTAAGACATGGACATTTTCTAAGAGACAGAGTATTACCAAAATAATCATCATCATCTCTGTTATAGAAACAAATGTAGGTGTAGTTCAGAAAGTTAGCATATATAGCCAATTAACTATGGCAAGTCAGGAATAAATAAATAAATGCTGACAACCAAATCTCCATGGGACTTAAAACAAATTTTAAAGCCACTGACAGTAATACTGATTGATCAGAATTTCACTTTCCTCTGTTTCTGATGCTGAGATTTAATATAAAAATGTTTTTATACTCATTATATAAAACTTACATATTCATTAAAAACAACTATGACCTGAAGTTCAACAAATATTCACTGAGTGGCAGACACTCAGAGTATTTGGTGATTAGCACGATCTTAGATTCCCCTTTTACAGTCACTTAAACTGATTCAACTGCAAGCTAGAGAGTCTACAAAGGTCATTTTTAGACCCAAGTAATACTTTACTGAACACTCGTGTCTATCACTTATACCGTGGTAGCCCGCTGAGGAGTGAGCGAACTGAGGAAACTGTGCTTCCCTGGGAGACAAATATTTGAATTTTAAGAGTAAGACAAAAATTTCCTTAGAAAAATGATAAAGTTTGGTCTTTTGATCACGATATAATTTTCTGGAAATGTGCCAAGTTTTATTAACAGTCTAAGACTTAGCTGCGAGCACAAATAAGACTTTCAGGATTCCCGAATGTAAACTCCCCTGTGAGACCCCACCACAGGGACTTACCGTAAACTATCAATTATATGTTCTACATTTTTGGTGTGAATATGATGTCGCTCAAGTAGTCCACTGTAGCTCGAGCCTTTCAATGCAAGCTACCAAAAGAAAAGAAATGCTATTTTTACATCAAAATATTACATATAATACAATGTCATTTAAAAGCCCTACATAAAATAAAAAAATTCAAGACCCATGTTAGTAACTGTGTATGAAACTGCAAGTTCAAATTCAACTAAAGGCCAGACTTCAGAAAAATCATAACTTTAGTACCAAATGCACAACAGGTTTTCTGAATTATGTAGTCGACAGTTTCCAAAGGCACACTCTATATGGCTTCTTGAATGCCTCTACCAGGGTACACTGGCTATGGGCAGGCCAAAAGCAAGCTATCACTGTCATAGGCAGTGAGCTGACCTTTGGCCCACTTGGATGTGCTGTCTTGTGTTCACATTTATGGACCCAGCTTGTATTTTGCCCTGTGTCATCTAGCAAAGAGCTGGGTACGTCTCTGAGGAAGGATACTGTTCAGATATACAGAAATATTCTTCAAGCATTGTTCTTCCTACTTGATTCCAGTAAACTTCTTACCATTGGTACTCTAAAGACAAGTAATCTAAAAAGTAAAATGTAAAATATGTGTCCAATATGAAATCTAAATAGTATCACTATTTAATTACAGAGTAAAACTAAGTTCTAAAAAGTAAGTTCGTATGTATTTTACTTTGGGGAAGGGCTGAATCACAGTCTTACTGTGTAGCAGAGGATAGCCTCAAACTTCCACATTTCCTCAGCCTCCCAAGTATTACTGATGCCAGGTGTGCCACCATGTCTGTCTTGTGCTTTACTTTGTTAAAAAAAAAAAAAAAAAAAAAAAAAAAAAAAAAAAAAAAAAAAAAAAAACTTACTTATTTTTGACAACTGTATTTTGCTTTTGCAAGATTATAAACATAACACTAATCTAGAAGGCATTTTAAGAAAAATAAAATCAGGTGTCTTATTTCTTAGGCATGATTAATCGCTAATACTTTGATACCTTCCTTCCCAGTATTTTCTTTACAAATATAGGACTAAAAATTGTTTAAAATATGTTTTTCTTCTTCTACACTTAAGAGAACTGTATGAACCCAAAAGAGTGAAAAAAAACCATTTGGCTGTCATGAAAATGAATAGATGAATACTAACCTATATTAGAAAGCAACACAAGCTGAACTGCTGTCCATTAGAATAATTACATTCAGCCCATATCGGCAGTGACTACACGCTGCAGTCGCGGCGGTAACTAGAAACCCTTCGCTCACCTCACTCAAGTGAACACAAATCATTGGTTTCTGATTAAGGATGAGCACCTTGAGGTTTCTGTCTCTCATTACTCCAATATAAAACTTCACATCAACCACCTCTCAAGGAGGATGAACCAAGAGGCCTTCCTTCTCTCCCCTCTCCTCCATGACACCCTGTTCCAGAACTACAAAAGACATCTGTAAACGGAAGCTCAGGATTCCTAATCACTAGCCCAAGCACTACAGGGTCTGGACTCAGCGTAAATTGGCCCACACACCTCTTTTAATGTGTTCAATACCAAGCCTTCATGTTCTTCTCTAAGGACTCCTCACCTATAACTCAAGCCAAGACTGGAGTCACAGCTGAGACCCGCTCCTTCCTTATCCCCATATCCAATTACCAAATCCTAGGCAGCATCAATGCACACCTGTACGCTCATCTCTACCACACCGTAGACAACTTCACAGGCCTCTACTCGGCCTCCTATGTCAGCTCCTGGCCCTCCAGACTACTCCCCAAACAGACCCCCTCGCTGACACACTGGTGGTCACTATGAAGACCCAGTAAGTCCCTGCGCTCTTTCCTTTACACTTGTTAGAACACTTTCCCTCCTGGCTCTTCTCAGCCTTGCAGCATGACAGCCTGACAAAGCTGAGGCCCTGAGTGTGTCTATGGCCCACAGATACAAAGCCAATTACTCTTTCCCAAAGTCTATTTGTTCCCTCCACATGGAATTTGCTACATCTAAAATTACCATGCATGTATTTTCTAAAAACCTGTTCATGTCCCTGTACTAGAATATTAATTAATACAACAACAGTAATCTTCTGTTGTTCTGTGTACCCTTGGGATCTGATTACTGGATAAGCATTTGCTGAGTGAATTCATTCATTCATTCATTCATTCATGTATGTTTTGGCCTTTTTAGGAGAGGAGGGGATGCTAGCAATCCATGTCTTAGAAAAACAATCACAGTGCATAAGCGGATTCCAAGGACACTTGAGTGATAGATTGCCTGCAAAGCTGGCAATCTCTACCTGGTCAGGACTGAGGAGAGAGGCCAAGAAGTGGAGGGAATATATTATTTTGTTATAGTAACATCACATACAATTTCACTTTAGGAGTGAACATTTTTCAAAGCCAGAAATTAAGATTTTAAAAATGTAATGTGTGCAAATATTTGAGTACTCAACTACTGTTTATTTCAATATTAGTTAAGCTCAATTATATTTATTAAATGGAGACTACAAATAGCCCAGAATGATGACAAGTATTTTAAAGGGACAGTAAGTCTTTCAGAATACTGTCACTGAATTTATCATTTCTCACTTGCTAGAAATAAAACCAGAATTTCTGGCCTCCAGACTTCAATTATCTGTCCAAATACTGGCTCTTTTGTTCCAACTTTTGGTTTCGATTGTATGAACATACACTCTGGAGCAAAAGACATAAACAGGCTAAGAAACTTCGGTTCTTACTTCCTGGTTCTCAGCAGGCTGCAGGAAATTAAGATAAAGATTAGCCATGGAGCAGCACTGTCTTTATCTCAAATTTCTCCTTGTGAAAACACTCTCTACCTGAGGGTCAACATTCTCCCAGAGAATGCAATTGCCTGTAGTCTTTTCTCTAACATACTAGCTGGTGGAGTAGGTGGTGTAGCAGGTGGAGTAGCTGGTGTAACAGGTGGAGTAGCTGGTGGAGTAGCTGGGTTCACTAACAAGGACTAGCCACACTAATCAGATGCATGGCGAAACATTTCAGGAAACACGTTAGAAACAGCAACTACAATATCCTGAACCATCATGTAAGCAACACTCACACTAGTGTAAAACACAAACTGGTAGAACAGACAGCTATATCCCTGAAAATAATGTGGTCTCAAACACCTAAAAACTCATCTTAATCAGAAAAAAAAAAAAAATTAAGTATGAATTCTTGTAAAAGTGGTTGACAATTTAAAAGTTCGAGAAATTTAGAATTCATTCTCAATTTTGTAATGTCTCATATTACATATTCAAAAACATACTCATTTCTAGTTTTTTTAAAAAAAAATGACTGCCTTATTTCCATTAAAGAAATAAATGAATGACTATTCAAGTTGGAAAAAGTAAAAGAATTTAAAAGCATTTATGATGAGACAGAATATCTCATCATAAGCACCAGTTTCTCCTACACAAATCACCCAAGCCCAACACCCCTTCTCTCACTGCCTTGGTGTTAACGCACACAGCAATATCAGAGAATGAAAACTGAGGGCACATCTGCCACATTTTACAGAGGTTTTAAATGTGCAATTTTCTAAATGGTCTTCAGCATTTTTACTTCTTAACTTGACTTAAACTCATCACAATTACAAATTTTTAAAACTTGCTTTACCGGTCAGTCACGTGCTATTACTTTGGACTCTTTAATTTCCATGAAAGGTCAGTAAAGAGTCTCCTTCCCACGCATGAAATACACAGCTGTGTAAGATAATGGACGTTTGCTATGTAAACTCACTAGGTGTGGTACAAGCATCCTTTCACACACTCAACAGGTGGCTTGCTATTACTCAAAACTGCCTGGGCAGTGTGTGGGGCCTTTTCAGCAGCTACAAAATGAACTGCTCGCCCCTCGCCGGCAACACAGCCTCCTGCAGACCTGTCTGGCTAAAACTCACTGATCCTGGATCATTTCTCCTCTACTTCACCTCACAGATGCTCACTTCCCTTCCCCAGTACTGGTTTTTCTCTTCTGTGTGCCATCCCCGTGTGAGTATGGGCAAGGCTCCATCTCTGGCCTCTTAGCAGCGCTCACTTCTTTACTGAGTTATCTCCAACCCAGGGACCTGGCTTCCAGAGTATGAACTAGTAACTGAAGTCTGTCCTGGCAGCTCACACTCTTTTCATTCAGTCTCTAATTCTCAAATGTCTCACCCTAAAATATCTAAACTACACGGCCCCACTCTTACATGTGCTGAGAGTTACGTGCTGTTAATCGGGCATCGTTTCTTTAGAACTGAATAGACCCAGCTGTCACCCTCAAGTCTTCTCTCACATTCAACCTCCACAGCCAGTCAGCCAGCTTATCTATTGCTCCACATAAGCTTTCTCCAAACTGAGTCCTTCATGGCCGGCTGGCCGCCTTCAACTCTGGACCACATCACTCTTACAGAGTTGAAAGTATAAGCTTGCCTGTGGGTTTTCTAAACTAATTCCTTTAAAGTCTGATCAACTCTCATCCCCAACCTAATCAAGACCAGAAATGTCATCTTTGCTCTATTCCCCAAATACTCAAAATCAAAACCTTATCCAGCCCACTCATCCTACTCCTATGAAGGTAGACCGGCCAATGATGGGACTTACTGCCAAAAGAAACCCTGGAAACCATCAGCAGAGAACGCTAACTCTCAGGATTATAGTTAATGTCCGTCTATCTTGTCCAGCCTACCTGTCTGACATCAATACATGCACGGCTGAGCACTGACCATGCCCCTGCGATACATTATAGTCAGATAGAACATTTTGATTAAACAGAAAATAAAATATGCTCTACTGAATTAGGTTAAACCTTTTTCTGCAGCATTTTATTCCCGTTAGTACTGAGTCTCAATGTGAAGTCTTCACTGAATCACAAAGTTTTTGTTAGCTGTAAGGTGAACTTCATTCCTTAGTCTCATCTCTTCACACGTACAAATCCTTCCATCCTTCAATATTTAGTAACATCTCAAAAATAAAGGGTTATCATTTCATTCTATAATACTGGCAGGTGTTACAAAGGCTTATCATTTCTCTCTACAATACTGGCAGGTGTTAAACCTTGCTAAGGGTTGGTGATAACTTTCAGATTAGGGGACACAGTCAATGCATATGAGAAACTTACTTTTATTTAGAATTGTCCTTAACAGTAATGAAAACTGATGCTAGCAGAATGGCTAGGCAAGTAAAGACATTGACCATTGTGCTGGAGAGATGGCTCAGTGGTTAAGAACACTGACTGCTCTTCCAGAGGTCCTGAGTTCAATTCCCAGAAACCACATGGTGGCTCACAACAATCTGTAATGGAATCTGATGCCCTCTTCTGGTGTGTCTGAAGACAGTGACAGTATACTCATATACATGAACAAATTAAAAAAAAAAAAAAAAAAAAAAAAAAAAAAAAAAAAAAAAAGAGGCACCGATCACTCAAGCTTGATCCCCCCCGAGCTCCATTCCTGGAACACTGGACAAGGTGGAGGGGGGGGACCAAGTCTACCAAGCTGCCCTCTGACCTCCACCTATATGCTGCGACATGTGCACCCACACACAATATGCATGCAGGCACATATACAGCAATAATTACATTTTTAAAAGTAAAATATAACTGCAAACAACCTACAATTATCCCAAAAGAGACATTCTACGTAGCAATTACTACATAGTGAATTTATTTGCATCAATAAAGGTAACTTAAAAAAAAAAACAGTAAGAAATACAAATTGTAAATACTAGGCTACGAGGCACATATTCTAAAGCCTACATCATTAGTGTAACTTTTTAAAGACGTATAAAACCCATCTATTGTAGAGAGTCATGTCAATATAAAACCATCTACATGATAATAGTACATACCTAACACCTTCAAACTTGTAGAGATCACCCTCAGAAAGGTGGGAGAAGAGACCAGCTACATGGATAGGAACTATACTTCAGTCACATGCAAGCAGGAGCACAGACAGATCCTGTGAGAATGTACTTGCTACACTAGCATGAGGACCTGATCCAATCCCAAGCACCTGAATATAAAACGCTGAGCATGCTGGCCCTCACTTAGGATCCCAGAGCCGGGGAGCAGAAACTGGAGAATCCCTAGGGTTTACTACCATCCAGTATAGCCTAAGAAGCAAGCTCCAAACCAGTGAGAGACCTCCTCTGAGAAGGAGCTAGGAAATATTTCCGAGGTTAATCCCCAACGTCAACTTCTGGCCTGACTCCGCATGTGTGCGGGACACACATCCATTTTAAAAGCTCTGAAGCGAATACGAAAAAGCTGTGTCTGCTAAGTCTCGGTAATTAAATACATAGGGATCCTGCTACTGTGAAACTTTTCTACAGGCCTGAAATAGCTCATAACTGCAGTTCTAAACATATCACTAAAACTTTTATGTAGAAGTTGTAAAATAAACCAAAGGTCTTTCCCTCCTTCATCTCTACCCTTCCTTTTCTCTTCCTTTTCTGAATGCCCATGGACCCCTTTATCTACAGAGTTAGAATACTATGTAATAGTCCTTCCAAACTCTGGAAACTTTTTTTTTTTTTTTTTTTGGTCTCTGATTCAGTACATGGCCTGATGAATAGCTATTTATCAAACATTACATCAAGCTGGTGGGATGACTCAGAGGGGGAAGACACCGAACTCAGCCTGATGACTTGAAGTTGATACCCTAGACCCATAAGATGGAAGGAGAGAACCACCTCTTCTAAGTGTCCTCCTCTGGGCTAAACCACTAACTAAATAATGTATGTACTAAATTAAAAAAACTGAAAAAACACATTAAGTCAATTTAATATAAATCTTTCTGGATGCTGATAGTCCTATATAATTACACCTAACAAGTTTTTATTTAAACAATGGCTACACCTTTATTTACTGGATATTCGCCACCAACGCAGGTGCTGGTGGAGGACAACCTAAGAAGTCAGTTCTTTTCTCCCACTGTGTGCCATGGATATCCCACTCCTGACCTCACTCTCGCTTTCCCCCCTGGGCCATCTGGGAAGCCCTGGCAGGTGTTTATAATGTGGACTTTTTTAAGTTATAGACTCTATTACAAACATACTTCATGAAGGAGGCACCACTTCAGAACTACAGCTGCCTCAAAGCTACTACCTAAAAAGGGAAACAAAACAAACAAAAACCAACAAAAACCAAACACCCACTCCCTGTGGCTGGGGACATAGCCCAGTGACAAAGCACTCCATAGCACGCACAAGGGTCTAGGTTTGATGCCAGCAGTGTAAAATGAACTCCAACAAGTTTTTAGTTCATCTTGGTGATCTTAGGAAAGCAACCTGCTTTGGAATGACCAAATCAATGCCCCTTCAAGTATAAAACTTTCAGCTGGGTAATCCATCCTTCCTTGAACGCAAATCTGTTGCAAAAATAGGTCGAATTTCCTACATGATGCATATCTAAAGGTTCATCATAAACAAACACTTTTCTGGTCACAATAAAAACATGCATCAAAAAACAAAAGACTTGGGTCTACACAGAACTGAGTTCCCACACTTCAGATCACAGAGAGAGTGACCAGGGTTTGGAAAGCCAAGCCTCTGACAGTTGTACAGTTGGCCACACACCTGCAGTTAACACTGCCCAGGCAACATTGCTAACAGGGAAGACTAAAAAAATCAGGGCATTTCAGCTATGGTGACATTCAATCTTCTGCTTCTTGAAAGCTCAGAGACAATCTTATTTCAGTCTAAAAGAAAACCCACTGGGCAGGCAAGCTGCAAATCCTGGCAGCTGCTCAGAGGAGAAAGATGGCGAAGAAAAGAGGAAACTATACTGTTTGCTTGCCAGTCTTTTCTTCTGCATGCAAATATCTGTGGAATGAAGTATTCTACTCGTAGCCTCTATTTTCTGCATTATATTACACAGAACTTAAAATCTCTTCTGACAAACCGACAACAAAAGCATCATTTGTTTAATGTGTTTCTCAAACACTTTAGCCTGAAACTCCTTTAAGAGCCCATGTTGGTGATCACTGCCTTACCCGCGAACACGGAATACTGACAGATGGCAATAAGGCCCGACGTGAAAAAAGCTGGCGCCAGCCTTAGGAAGAAGAGGACCAACATCAGAATCATTTTCCCAGGATCTCAACGGGGGTGGGGGTGCAGGTGGCTTGAAGGGTAGGGAGAATGATGAGCAAGAGAGAACGCCTGCCCCTACGTAAGAAATAACCAGACTGGCATTTGTCATCATGTCTTCATAATATTTAACATGACCTTGGTAGGCTGAGGCAAATATCAAGGACTTCTGAAAGGGGTATGTCTGAACATTCTTCCCTCAAAGGATGAACAGGAATTGGAAGACAGAAAACATTAAATGTCGACCTCTGGGATTCATCCATAGTAATTTTAGGCACATGGTTCAGAGAAACAAACTGCAAGAATTCTCTACACTGAATCAGAGAGGGAAGGTTCAGTAATCTGCACTTTTCTTTGGGGCTGAAGGGGGAGCCTCTGGGTACTGACAAGTGGAGGAGCCAAGCGGCCAGATGTTCACCCTTAGATAGATCACTCTGGTGCCTGAGGCTGGGAGATCTGATAGCACCAAGGTTCAGTTACAGGCCCAGGCAGGACACCAGGTCACGTTCTTTCATTTGGTAACTACTTACTCAGCTGACTGCATATGTGCGGGAAAGAGTTACCTGCCCACTACCACAACCTAAACCACACCAGTGTGTGTGTGTGTGAAAAGGAAACACAATCCAGGCATTACATCTCTACCTAAGAACCAGCTACCAAGGCAATAAACAGAAATAACTTAATCCAAAAGATGTGTCATTAAGTGAACTTACTTTATCCTATTGTATCGAAAAAAAAAAGAAAGCCATTAAAGATGACTCCTCTGAGATTACAACGGAATGAGAGGAAGCAAAGTGAAAACTGCCTATTTCTTCTCTGATTTGTACAATTAAGTATTTTAAATAAAACTTTTTCTTTGGCTAACAAAGTGTGTTTTGGGCAAGATTATCCTAGTCGAGACAGTTTTGTTGTGTCTAATGTGTCAAGGAGTCTGGTGGGTAGCTGTGCCTCTGCCTCCAGCTTCCACCTCTTATGACACACATAGGCTGTAGGATAGTTTATGCTTTTGCAAGATCAGAGGACTTGGAAGCAAAACCCTTAACTAAAAGTCTTCCATTCCCAAGATAAGTCATTAACCAATCAACGGGAAGAAAGGCAAAACTCTGAAATAATGCAATACTACCAGAGAAATTAATTGGAAAGTCAAATTTTTGCCCCAAGCTAAAGGATATAATTCTGTTCTTGTACATGGATTAAAAAGATACTTCCTGTGACTCTTTACCTTTGCAAAGTCAGAAAACCAGAGGCTTCCTGAGAGTAAACTACTCTAGGCATCATCTGTTAATCTCTTACTTGCATTTTAACAAGTATCTCCAAAAAGAGAACTATATCTGCACGCACGCACGCCGTACACACACACAAGTTAGCAAAAGAGAATGCTTTCATACAAAGTCATGTTACCATGACATTGTGCAAACAGTAGCCAGAGTAGCAGAGGCATGAAGCAAGCACTTGGGCATTTTCTTTTATTACCCCATGGATCTATGTAAGTTTGACCCCAACAATATAGTAAACAACAGAAAATTCTTTCCGTTCCTACCTTCATGCCAGTAGAACTTCATACAGTCTGCTATCCCTGAGCTGTTCTTATCCAGGGTACATATAAAGCAATCTCACTGCAAATACTGTCCTTGACATCAATGCAAAACCAATTCCTACCAGTAAGTTAGGGAAACAATAAAATTGCAGCCTCTTGGTGACCACAAGACTGCTGTGGAGCCAACAGCTATACTTCAAAGCTGGCCTATTCTAACTGCATCACCCTGTGACAAGCAAACATTAGGAGGCTTTTCTACTCAAAGAAGGAGTTCCAGTTTTTAAAGACACCGATTACCCCTACATTTTAAGAAGTTTTCTTATTGGCCATCTCATTCAGAGATACAAGAGTTAAATCTCAATTCGGCTGTCATCTGGTTTCCAGAATCTTTGAAATAATTTCAAAATGCCAGCTCCAGAATGGACCTTGGAATCTATTAAGCCCAATCTATCAGGAGCTAGGTGAACGAACTTTTGAAAGCTAGCATTACAGCACAGATGTTTCTGTTTCACTCACGAGGGCCAGAGAAGTTAAAAAAACGCAAAGGATATTAGTCACACCAAACCGAACCAGGGAGAGCCTTGCGCTCCTGGCCTTCAATCCCACCCTCTGTGTGGTAGACTTGAGAGTTCCCGTTCACTTCTGGTGGTTTTCTTTTTCTTTTTCTTTTCTTTTTTTCTTTTTCTTTTCTTTTCTTTTTTTTTTTTTTTTTTTTTTTTTTTTTTTTTTTTTTGAGTGTACTATTTTAAATCCAGAGACGCTTACATAAAATTGTGTGAGACTAAGCATACATGATATTTCACAATTTCTGAAAGGTGAATCTTGCAAAGTTGGGCATATAACCAAAAGGACACGCCTCTTTTTCCAAAATAGAAACAAAGTACTCTCATCTAGCCCACAATTCCCCCACCTCACTGCGTTCATTTCACTTAACTAAACAAACTACCCAGTCAAACGGCTGATACTCTGTTAATTACTACAAATGTTTTCTAGAAATACTTTCCAACGCTAAATTTACACTGATTTCTACCAAGTGACGCCCCTCGTCAACTTTCGCAGTAGCTAAGCAAAGATTCACAATTTATTTCTCTTGTCTCTAAAATAAAAACGTGAAGGTAAGAGGCATCATTTTAGAACAGACAGGCTACCTATTCTTGTACATAACTGAATAATGGTTATATACAATTGATTCTAAAGCCTTCAGGTGTCTGGAGTCAACAATTACAGCCATAATGGTGGTTTTCAAGATAAATTGCTAACAGCCCATTTCCCGAAAGTCACCGGGTAGCACAAAATCAATTTTTTTTTTTTTTCAAAAATGGGGACTCTGGGTTCAATCCCTCCCACTCACATACACGCCTGGGTTTGCATACTTGGCAAATACCCTAAACACCCAAACGCGGTGTATGGCGGAGGCCCTGTGACTTCAGAGTCAGGGGCTCATCCCTTCCCCCATTATACTGCTTACTTGTTCCTTATCTGTTCTTCCAACACAAAAATCACACCTCGGGTCAGCTTTCCTGCCTCGCTGTCCCAGGTGCTTTTCAAGCGCCCAGAGACCCTGTCCTGGCGACCACATTCCAGCAGGGCTTTCCCTGGCCAGGCCTCCGTCCCCGGGCATGAAGGGGGTGTGACCGAGGCACTTCGGCCCTCTCTCCGCGGCCAGTGGCGGTGCCGGAGAATTTTCTTTCTCTGGGTGGCTTGGGGAGAGGTCCCCAGGACTAACAGGGCGAACAACCCTCACCTTCTCAACGACAGGAGTCCGTGGGGCGAGAACACACGTGGCTTCCCAAGTCCGGGTCCCAGGAGCCCTTCTAAGGCAGGCTCAGGGCGTCCCAGTCCCGTGCTCCAGGGGCCCCCACAGGCAATCGAAAGGAGGCCGTCGGGCTTTGAGGGTGTCCTGTGGCCCGCGGGGCTCAGTCGCACCCCCACTCCCACCCTACCCCCACCCCCAGTACCGGCCGTCCCCAGCCAGGACCCACCAGCTGCTTCAGGTCCTCCTCCGAGAGCTCCGCGTAGCGGTACCGCTGCTGCTCAAACTCGTAGCGGGTGGTTTTCGCCACCACCACCACCCGCGAGGGGCGGAAGCCGCCGTCGGCGGGGCTACCACCGCCCGCCAGCTCGCGCGGCTGCCCGTGCCCCAAGTGCCGCCGTCCGTCCGCGCCCGAGCCCGAGCCCCGCAGAGCCGCGCGGCCACCCGCCACGCGCCGGCAGCTGCCCAGCAGGAAGCCCCGGTAGCAAGTCATGGTCCGCGGGGCTGCGGCTGCAGGATCGCGCTCCCTGCGCCGGGCGCGCAGAGGTTAAGTGCGGGGACGTGCGTGGAACGCGCCACTAAGGGGGGGTGGGGACGTGCCCAGACGCAGGCGCAGGCGGGGAGCCCCCGGGAGGACCGGGGAGGCGGGGATCGGGGCTGGCCCACGGGTGGTGGGTTTTAGTTGTTTGTTTATCCGTTTTCTTATGCGCCTGCGCAGTGGCCTCTCGGCCCGGCCCCACCTCCCTCTTCACCCTTTCACGGAGGCCGCTCTGAACCCGCCCCCAGTCTAGAGCTGTTAGCTAATCAGAGGTCGGGAAGGTTTGGGAGCCAGAGGGGCTGCGGGGATTGGCTGTGGCCGAGAAAGGGCAGGAATGCTATTTGGCGTTTGAGCTGCCCGAAGAAATCCAGCTGGAACCGGTCTGGGGCGGTGTTCAGGGGTGCAGGCGGAGTTTTGAGTGCCTGGCGGGAAAGCAAGTTTCTTGCGCATCTTCACCTCGGTGCTTTCAGGGGTTTTTTTTTTTGCTGGCTTTCTGGGTTGTTGCCATGCTCGTCTTGGGTAAATTTTAACCCGTGTCTGCTGGATAGCTGGAGTAAGACCTGGGAGCGGTGACCTCGCTCCAAGCGGCGTCGTTTTGCCGGGCAAATAATGGCAAATAAAGATGCCGAGCCCTTTATTAGAGATGAATTAGAGCTACCGAGAAGGATCATAGAGCATTAGCTGGCGCTCAGAGGCCTGAGCTTCTTGTCCCTGTGACCGCCAAAGACCACCAACCTAGAGAAGCAGTGCTGTCAGGGAGAAAACGTGGAGGATAAAGAGGGAAGGAGTCTTGTCTAGTGTTGTGTGTCTTTCTAGCCTGGGAGAGAAGGTTGGAAAGGTGTGGAGGGACAGACTGAGGTTAAGAATGTTTTTGGACTTTGCACTTTTAACCTGTCGGCGAGTTCAGGGCAGTGTTTGATGATTATTGATCTGGCTTTGGAATGCTGGGTAGTCTTGGAAGCTAGAGCAAGGGAAGTTGTAAGAGTCTGTTGGAACAGTTACACAACCATAGAGATCTAGGCTGATTAGGAATAAAAGGGAAGCTACTCGGGAGGAAAAGTCATAAGACCATGTACATTCTAATCGGTGGCTCCTGCCCCGAGGTCCTTGCTGTGGCGCCGTCTTTCCTTTGCAGACCTGGCATTCCCAATAAGTGTCCTCTGGATTCCAGGCATGGCATTTCCTGTTTGTGAGACTCAGATGCCTCTGTAACATCGGACCTGTTTTCTCTTTACGTCACAGAAAACTACACTTTTGACTCCCACTTCTAGTTGGAAACATCTCAATGGGATATCCTTGTCAAACCTTTTGGATCTTCTGACTCTTCCAAAACATTGCTTCATTACACCATCCTCTCAGATATATCTTGAATTCGTGCCCCCCCCCCTGCTGTATTTTCCACTTCAGTTCTTAAAGATACCCATGTCTACGACATTTAAAACTTTAAAGATTGAAAGAGCCTTCTACGTCTCAGTTTTTTACCTGTTCCCTAACTTCCATGTGCATATTCAGAGTTCTCAACCTCTGGGTCATATATCAAATGTCTTGCATATCAGATACTTAGATGTTTCATAACAGTAGCAAACTTACAATTATAAAGTAACAGCAAAATAACTTTATGGTTGGGGGTGGGGGGAGGTCACCACAACTTGAGGAACTATATTAAAGGGTCGTAGCATTGGGAAGGTTGAGAACCACTGATAGAGGTTCCGGACAGAATAATCAGTTCATCGGTCATCGATACATTCTTGCCAATTCATTCTTGCAGCCAACCTTTTTTGCGGATCGGGAACAGGGCAGGCTGGGGGCGTTTAGTTGGCTTGCTTTTCTAATCCATGGTTAAGGGAACCACCAACCTTTTTATCTTCTCCCTGTGCTTACTTCACCACTATTTCCAAAGTTACCAGATAACGGGATGGAAGTTCAGAAGATACCATTTAGCTCTTAAATCACTCGTTTGTGAAGCACTGGAGTAGCTCCACTCTTTCTGGAGTATTTGGCTAAGCTTTCAGTCCCCCTCTTCCTAAGCCCATCTCTTGGATGTAGCCCCTGCCCTTGTCTCTTCTCCCCTTCTCCCTCATCGTTTTCCACCCCTACTCCATGCCACTTGATGAATCCGTCTCTGTTGTGTAATGAAGAGTTTGGGCCTTGAAAGACTGACTCAAACCCCAACTTTGGTGTGTATTTACTTTGTGAACCTTGAACTGGTTGCTTAACCTTTCTGAGCCTATTTTCCCTTTTATAAAACAGTAGCTACCTTGTAAAGTTGTACATAAATGGATAAATACCTGACCCTATGTCCACTGTAAATTAGACCCCTTAGACTATTAGACCCCTTGGCCTTAACTGACTTTAGGCATTACCAACATCTTTAGCCCATACCGTTCTTCTGAACTTCAACTACTTATTTTTAGCTTACTATAGGATGGTGTCACTTCAGTTCAGATGTACAACATGTCAGTGGGTGCTAAATTATATTTGAATAGAACACCCTATCAGGTGCTGGAAATTGAATGTTAAAGAGTCTGTTCTTTAGGAGCCAGAGACGATACAATAGTAGAATTTTACAGAGCGCTTTATAAGAATTAAGAGGAGCACATTTGGAAGAATATCCAGGCATAACACATAGTAAACTAGTAGTGCCATCAAGAATGAGAGTTTCTGCAGAAGAAATAGTATAAACAAATGCGTAGAGACCCAGTGGCGCGGCAACTTTGAATTCCTTGTGAATAGTGAGCAGCAGGCAACACTGGGAGGTAATGGGGAAAGCTTATGGCAAGTATTATAGCCACACTGAGGAGCTTGGCTTTTATGCTGTATATACCAAAAAGCAGAAAAGATGACAAGATGACATAGATAGCTTTGCAAAAACATTAAAATTTTTCTCAAAAGACATGCAGTTAATAAACCCCTGAAGAGATGTTCAGTCATATTTAAAAATCAGAAAGATACAAACTAAGGTCATAGTGAAATAGATTTTATCCAATAGATAGATAGATAGATAGATGGATGATAGATAGATAGATAGAAATTAAGAAGTCCTAGTAATATTCTAGTGAGAACACTATCAAATCATCAGGACCTTATTAGGCTAAACCATTCTTCAATCATTTCGATAATTCCACCATTGCTAAGGTTTACCAATACTGTCTTAGAAGTTCTACTATTTTCTTATATTCCAGCTTGATAACTGTAAATCTGATATTTTTTTAAAAATCAATCAATATAGTAGAGTATACGCTGGAGGTATGATCTGACTAGTGCAAAACCAGAAATCTCCTGGCACTCACTAGACAGGGTATCAGTTTCACCTACTCTCACACAAAAAGGAAATTTTAAAGTAACCAAATTTCAAACTCTAATTCCAGTAGAATAATATGGCAAAACCAATATGGTTTTATAATAAATGATCTATGCAACTACATGATAGCTACATCTGAAGCTAATACTAAAAAAATACTGTCTGTCACTGATACCTGCAGTTTGGAGATTTCCAGAGCTCTTAAGTGTACTCTTCCCAATCTCTTCAACACTCATGCACATGTAACTCTGTGAAAGATGCATATCCCTCTTCATAATATTCACATATTCTAGAACTTGAAGAGTTATTTTTCCCTGTGATTGAAGGACATCTTTGGCAATAATAAATGTGTGTGGTGGTTTGAGAAATGTCCCCATAATAAGTTCAAGGATGTGAACGCTTAGTCTCAGGTTGGTGATACTGGGATAGGTTATAGAACCTTTAGGAAGTATGTCACTGGGGTTGGGCTTTGAAGGTTTATAGCCTGGTCCCACTTCCAGTTTGCTCTGCCTTCCATGAGGTTGAGATGTGAGCTCTTAGCTTCCAGCACTGCCTGGCGGTTGCAAGGCTTCTCCACCATTGTGTATTCTTTCTCTGGAACTGTAAACCCAAATCATTCTTCCTTCTTTAAGTACCCTTAGTTCTGGTACTTTATCACAGCAACAAAAAGGATGTAAGATAATATTTTGTAACAGGAAACATTTTAATGATTCATAATTATGCTAAACAATTAGAGTAAATACTATTGAAATACAATATTTAGATTATCTTTATTTAAGATGTATTTTTCCATATAAAATTAGATACATATGTAATAAATTTGGAAGTTAGTTATTCAGATTTTAATAAAAAATACTTATGTAGAAATCCAGAAGGTAAGATTCACACTCACCTGTTTGAAAAACTTATGAAAACGAGTATTATTGTATAATTGATTGCTTCACATTGAAAGGAGAAAAAGAATGTAGAAAACCCAAAAAGTAGGGGCAGTGGGAGGCTAGATGAAGATACAAAGTAAAGAAAAACTAGGAAATGTTTCTTCTAATCAAGATGGAGGACTCTTGTACCATGTCATGTTTCTGTTCTTTGTCACTGTTTCATGACCCTGAAGTTGGTTCTGTCTCTCTGCCTTGCTGACATTCTAACCTACATGGGGACTTCCTGGCATTTCTGCATAGGTTACAAGTAAGTCTCTTTCTCATTTGCCCCCTGTACCAAAGACCAAAGAAGATCAGTCATTTCAACTTATATTAAAATATTTGGAACACACAAAAGAATAGTCATTTGCTTCATTTCCATTCCAGTATGGGAACAAGAAAAAACATGCCAAGAGATAAAGAAGGTCTCTGTTCTCTGCTTTGCTTTAAAAATCATCGTATAAGCGTAATGTTCCCTCAAAGCTAAGATCCTATAGGTGAACCAATACTTTCACATCTTCTTCAGATGTCTCCCTGATTATATTTCTAGTAAGAATTATCCGCTGATTTGTATTCTGTGATGGAACAGGGGGAGAAAGAAATAATCTTAATTATCTGTGTTTACGCCGTCCCCTGATGGTAAGTCTTTCTCTTTATAAATTTTCTTTCTCTTCTGAACATATTAATTAAACCCTACTCTAGAAGACCTTACTCAGCAGTTGTATGCTGATTTAAGCTGAGATTTTGTTAATAAATGCATATGCAGATACTTCTCTTGTCTGGAGGCAACAAAGCATTGCCAACTTTTAAAATATATATTTATACGTACGCTTCCAAAGAATATTTTCTTCAGTGTAGCAGTTTGTAAAGTTACACCCTTATTATAAGCATATCAGGGTTCGGAACACATTCAAAACCATTTAGGATCTTGAATCTTTATCCTGTAATGAGATTGTTTAGGGTTACTAATAAAATATGGCCCTAAATTCTGACATGGATTTTTATGTGTGTTTCATAAAGTATCTCTGAAATATCAAAAAGGCATAAAACATCTGCTAAAAATTAATGATATTACTATATTATAATAATGGAATTTGAGATACTCATTTGGCCATATATGATATGTTTGTTATAAAATTGCTTCTACATAGCCTTATACCTACTAAACTATGAAGGTAATCACATAAATAAAGCACATTGATATTTGGCTTCTGTATATTTTTTGACACATAGGTAATATATTACATTTTGTTCAATTATTCATCAACTCTTGTGAGCTGACTTTGAGTCAAATACATAAGATGTAACAGATGAAAGTCCACAAATGGACACTCTTGTAAAAGAATTCTTACTTGAATATATGCATTGGGAAATTCAAAGTGTAAGTGAAAATACACCTTTCTCAGAAGGTATACATGATTTAATGAAGTGCCTTCCAGTTATCATATTTTTAAGAGATGCCTGTAAATTTAGTGAAATATTCTATATTCTATATATTCTATAATCTATATTTTATAGCCAGACAATGTATGACTTACAATAAATACTTTAGATATTTGTCAAAGCCAACAATTTGTACTTTTAATTAATATATCCATCAATGTGATGAATACTTGAAATTAGTTATCAAATCCTATTCTAAAGTAATCCACAAAAAGATAAATTCTGAAGTTCATTTTTTTTATGTTTGTTTATAAAACTTTTTCTGTTTTTTCTTTTTGTTTTGTTTGTTTTTTATTGATATTTTATTTAAAAATATGGAACGCTTCACGAATTTGCGTGTCATCCTTGCACAGGGGCCATGCTAATCATCTCTGTATCGTTCCAATTTTAGTATATGTGCTGCTGAAGCAAGCACCTGAAGTTCATTTCTTAAATTCTATCCACAATAATGAAAATATAAAACATAAAACTGTTAATTACAATAAATTGTGTTTGTTTCTTTAATTTAAAAAAAAAAAAAAAACTAAAACTCTTTAGGTATGAGTAGAGTCTTCCCAGTTAGGATGGTCTGGCATTCCAGTAGAGTGGCCACTCTTTCTGTAGATGTCATGTTTATAGCAGAGAGGACTTATGAACAGACAATTGACTGTCTGTGGCTCCACCTTGAAGGATCTGTGATAAATTTAAAATATTTTATTACATAGTATTCTATTTAAACTTAATATCAAATGCAAATAAAACACAAAAAGTGGTAAAGAAATGAAAGATAAATATATGTATAATTAACATTAGAAAATATTGCTAATAATTTTTACTCCCACCCTATAGCAAGTGTAGTTGATTTTAATATGTGTGTACTCTTCTTTCAAGCTTTTGGATTTGTCATCAGCATCGTCGTGTGTGTGTGTGTGTGTGTGTGTGTGATGGGGGAGCACATGTGGGTGAGGCATATGTAAAGAGTCCAGAGGATAACTTAGTGACGTTGGCTCTCTCCTTTCCCTTCACATGTGTTCTGGGGCTCAAACTCCAGTTGTCAAGCTTGCTTGACACATGCTTTGCATGCTGAGCCATCTCAGCAACAATGCTGCTAATAATTTTAAAGATGACATTTTCTGACAAGTAAAATGTTATTTAATTCATGGGCAACAAAGTCCAAACATACATTTTATAGCTTCCATAACATTTTAGCATCACTTGGGACACATCCTGAAGAAGATGTTGGACAAAGAAGGAAACAACAGCAGAGGAGAGGGTCCCATGATTGCATGATTGACAGTTGCCTTGGATTGTTTCCATCGATTTAGCCCTAAGATGGTTGCATATCAACCCCTTCTGAAAGTAAAAGTTTCATAACTGTGCCTCATTGATTAAATTTTGCCATTTCATCTCTATTCCAAGTTGACATTTTTAATAGACTTCATTTTATTGTGGAAAATATAAACATAGTAATATAAAAGATAATTTACTTATTCCTTTTATAGAATTTGGAGGATCATAAACCTTCTGCTCAACAGAATTGTTTAAATTGGAAAATCATACTCCTGTAATTCTCTGGCTTACGGAATCAAGCATCATGTGATCCTGATCTGCACATATGGTAGAATTTCCCTTTTAGTGATACTTTTAACATTAAGCAAAGTCTTTCACCCTGTTTTATATGTTCTTTGATAATTTTTAAATAAGGTATAATTAAATCAGCTTTAAGATTTTAAAATGATCGAAAGTTGGAAATGTTCATAGCATTATCATTGTATGTTGTTAAGTCCCCATAAATGGAATTCTGGGTAAATGAAATTGTCACTAAAAATGACTGTATGACTCTTATATTAGCTACATCCATAGAACAGGGCAGCATTTACAAGGTCTTTGGCACCGCTCCCCACCAATAATGATATATAATACTTTTAAACCCACACATCAGGACAAGCAGTAAACTATAAATACCTGTTCATTCCTAATTCAGTTTCAGCCTTAGTTCATTTGTAAATCATTTTTTTTTGTCCTAGTCAAAGGAGGGCCTTGCAGATAATACTAATATAATTTAGGGATTTCTCTAAGCAATCAAATTCAAAAATAACTGAATAAATATGGTTTTCAGGACTTTAGATTTACCTGGGTCCCCATTGCATACACTGCTAATTTTCTGCCAGCTATAGCCAATGATAGACTGGACCATGGGAAAATGAACTTGAGTACTGGTTACTTTCAAGGCAACAATGTACTACTCTAAATTGTGAAATAGTCTTTTATGGAATTTATAGGTAAATGACTTATGGGTATCAGAGGGATGCTAACTTGAAGATCATTCATAAAAGACAAAGATTTTTCCAACCCAAACAGCCAGGCTCCAACCACCACACTCGTTAAAGCAACTGAAGAAGCTATTCAATACGCTGGACTATGCTTGCAGCGTTGCCTTTAGGCTCTGACCCAACGAAACAAGAATTATTTACCTGATCCATTTTTAGTGACTTGTATGATGTCATCATCATCCTCCTCACAGCTCTCGTCATTGAACTGCGGGAGAACTGTATCCGACTGGCTTTCAGCTGGACCACCATCACCCTGCTTACCGAGGCTTCGAAGGGCGACAAGACGGTGGTGTATTGCTGCATACAGGTAGCCTATGTCTTTGGCACTAGCCTTCAAGAGAAAAGTTAAGTTGTTAAAACTCTAAGTAACGAACAAGTACAGCCACGCAAACATCTTTTTGATCTCTCGCTGCTTATAAAGGAAGGAATTTCTGTTGTGTAAATCTAAAAGGTAAATAAATACCAACAGCCCAAGGTGCTAAAAAAAAAAAAGTGTAGCTGATTCATTTTACACCAAATCGTATCTCAACGTGAGTAAAGTTATGAGATCTCAATCCGTACCTTTTAAATCGAGAAAAATATAGCTTTGTCATTTAAGAATCCTGTTTGAATTTAAATCTTCAAGCTAGTTCTTCCCCTGCTGTCTTATGCTGTAGACCACTGTAAGCTTAAGGACTCTTTGCATCGCTTTACCGACCCGCCCTCCAACCCACATAGCTTTGCGGAGAAGCGAAGCTCCAGAGGAACCGTGACATTTTCAGACATCAGACGTCTCAAAACCTCCCCAAGCTCATTTTTGGTTGCCACTAATATAAAATGAGGGCAGCAGTCATTTAATATCTGCACAGCGTTAGCAGGTGTGTGTTTAGGCCATTCACATTAGCAAAAACAAACAAAAACAAAAAAAAGTACATATTTATTCATCCCTCTTCCCTTTACAATGAAAAAATTGTGACTGAGGGGGGAAAAAAAGAACATCTCTAAGTACAGTGTTGAAGCCCTCCTGTTGTAGTCTTTTAGCTGTTTGATCTCAGCAGTTTATAAAGTATATCATTGTTACCTCCATTTCCCATGTGAGTTAGCCAGTTTGATGAATGCTAAATGACGTGTCTGGAGGTCATACAGTTAGCACAATGTGGCACATAGGTATGGATATGTATGTACTTGCTTTTTCCTGATTTTATAATACACATTTTACACATGCATGATGAGATTATTTTGTGGACAGAGCCCAAGACTAACCATAGAATGTATTTATGGCTCATACACACCTTGCACACATAACCTGTAGGAATTTTTCTACCACGTTCTAGTGCACCTTGTTTGTTGCCTGGGACTCATCACACAAGGTCGGGTGTGGAAATTTCCATGTTGGATTTCAGAAAATGTTGGAGTTGGGAGCATTTGGGTTTTCGATGATTTAAATCAAGGATACTTAACCTATTGGCCTAAAACTAAAACGGTGATGGTGACCACAACACATGATTTTTATTGTGTTTGGAGTTTATCTCTTGTGAATATGCCACAGTTTAAAAGCCAGTGTGGATCAAGCATTGGGAAGCACTGTGGTGATGGTGGATAGAATCAATCTCCGTTTCTGCCATAATGCTTTACCCACTGAAAACCACTGGGCAGAAGTATATGACTTTATGTGATAAACAGGAGTTACTATCTTATTTTATTTATTTATTTATTTTGGTATTATCACATACCATTTTTTCTCCATTATTTAGTTGGAGTCTATCCAGTTACATCATCACTTCCTTCAATATCATTTGGGTACTCATATTTTTCAAGTCTTCCCAGTCTCAGGCTATGGGAAAAACCTAGCTTGAGGTTGGAGGTTGGGGTTGGCGTTGGGGAAAAGAAGGCTTTGTTCTTGGCAGCTCTCTTGTATCTGTAGCTTGTATTTGAGGTCAGGCATTCCTGCCGCAGGGAACAGCTCAGCTGTGCCTCTACCCCGTTACCCTGGAGATTTACTCATGTTCAGAATTGGAATCTACTGTTGGACTGGCTGTAATGTGTGTCCTGTGTTTTTCCATCCCTCGCTGGCTCCTTGGCTGTGGTCACAAGCCTCCTTTCTCTGGGTGAGTGACAGGTTACGACTTCCTAGGGGCCACTTCTCACAATGTAGTCACTGGAAACTTAGACGCTTGTTAACATAATTTTAGCAGTAAGGAAAATAATAGGAAAAGACATGTGAATGTCTTAGAATAAGAACCAATTGACTATTATTGACTTTGGTGTCATGGTGAATAGATGTTAGGCCATTTTAGACTGTCAATAACCCTAATGAGTGACTGATTTCTTTGCCAACCATGCAAATTATCATAAACAAATGGAACAATGAACTAGGAACTGCAAGAGACTAATTATTACATCAGCAGGATAACCAATCATTACTGAAGTCTGTAACTTACCTGAATTAAAAATATTTTTATACCATCATCTTCTAAATCAGTTGCAGTTATTCGCAGATTTTTATGATTTGCTCTTTGAATCTTCATCTGAGCCCAGAGTCTGCTATTGAGGACCAGCCTCAGGCTTCCTTGGTTGCGCACGACTGTGCAGGGAAGAACAACACGTCAGACTGGAATTCACAATGCCTTAACCTTAAAAATAATGTGTTTGAAGGAAAAGTTAATCCTGTAGCTCTCTCTCAAGCCACATTTTCACTAGTGAGTGGGAACTGAACTAGATTAAAACTTGGTTTTCCAATTGGGCCTTACATCAGAGGAAGTTTATTTACTTACTTTAGTTTCAGTGTTAGAATTATGTTTTTCTAGAATGTTTAAATTATTAAATTTGACGGGGGCCTCCTTTAAGATCTGGTGACATGATGATTACCCGAGAAATGTTTATGATGAGAAGAAAAACAGAAACATAATATTTTAGGTGTGAAAACATTGAATCAGATAACTTATAGCTCAGCTATTAGAGAGAGTACTACAAATCCATTAACAATACCGAAGAGAGGGGTTGGAGCAGACTCAGTGGTTAGAGCACCGACTCTAACACTCTTCCAGAGGACAGCATTCAGTTCCCAGTATCCACATGGCAACTCTCTGTCTGTAACTCCAGTTCCAGTGGACTCTACACTCTCACACACACATGCATACTGGTAAAACACCAATCCACATTGAATAAATAAGTGAATAAATGAATAGATAAATAAATTTTAAAAAATAATACTGAGGAGAGATACTCATCTGGAAAGATGATCACGGAATACTATGTAGAAAAGGCCAGATCAGCATAGCACCATAAACTACAAACTAGACAATGACAGAGAAGTGTGCAGAGAATGGCACCAGCAGAATGCATTGTTTGTAGACTGTTACTAGAAGGTAGACCCTAATATGCTCTTATCTATTTTTTGGTTGACTTATTTTCTGATTTCTATATTGAGTCTATATTACAAACATAACAACAAAAGGTGTTTGGAAATTTGGGGGTTAATATTTATTTATTTATTTATTTACTTATTTATTTATTTTGGCAAGCAGTAGAAGTAAACCAGAGTAGACAACAGCCAGTACTGCCAGGCAAATGTCACTTGGTTGCATTATGTAGCTACCTATTTGTCCATTACAAGGTTGATGACATCATTCCTGTTCTTTTGATCTGAATTCTATTCCTTCCCACTCTTTAAGCTTGACATTTGAAATGCAACCAACCCTCATGCCCAGGCCCAGATTCTACTTGTAGTTTCCTTCAAACCTTTAACTTCTCAGAACTGCCTGACAAGAAAATTCACCACACCAGCCCTCTGCCCACGCTCACTTGCAATGTGGGCCCCGGAACAAAGCCCAGTGGTGCCCTTTGGATACAAAACATATAAACTCTTTCCCCAGCTTCCGTCCACCCATCTGCTACAGGACTGAGAAGTCATACCCCTAGTTCCACAGAAACTGCCTTCATCCCAGCTCCATGTGGTATTTGGATGCCAATGATTTGTGATGTGTCAGGTATTTCTTTTCCCCCAAACTCTACATCTTGAAAAGTTGTTTGCTTCATACCCCTTCCAATACCAATGATGCCACTGTTCTGGTGTGTGCCTGCTTAGCTTTGACACAGTTGCTTGCCACACAGCCCCTCATCAAACGTCCACAGCTGCTCAGAAAGATATGTTATAGTCTCTCCATAAACCTCACAAACAAACACTGAATAAGCCACAGACTAAATTACTCATACTCTGAATTTGTAAGGTCAAGCCATTTTGGGGAGGTCGCTAGTCAGTGGAATGAAAAATAGAACCCATGCTGTCTGATAAGTGATCGTCTAGAGTACATTAGAAATATTGTAGTCCACCCTCAGGTTTATTGGTGTGTCTGATAAAGCATCTACAGAAAGCATGAGATGTTTTGCCCTGAGAAACCATTGCTTACTCTAAATTGTTCCTTACTTAGTCTTGACTGCAGTGTTCCACACTCAGGGCCAGCTGTGTCGTTCAGTCTCAAAATCCCTTGGCCTCTTTCACTCCAGGATTGTGTGGCTTTGTCGAATACAAAGATCTTGCAGTTGATCTAAATGACAGTTTTTATAAATATCCAATACATTAAAAAATTTTTCAGATTAAATTCTTTCTTGTGCCCTGACACTGTTATACCTCGCTTATCTTGTACTAAATTATTCTGTTAATGATAAATAAACTAAGTTTTGAGATTTATTTAACTTTCTAGAACATGCAATCTCTGAATAGTTCGAACTGCAAAATCCTAAAACTAACAGAAATGAAAAGGGTCCCAACCCTGGCTCTCCTGCTTCCAGTTCTGTAACAGGTGGTGACTGCTACATTTTATTTATCCTTTCAGAGACATTTGTCTCTGGTATACATACATACATACATACATACATGCATGTTCTCATCTTTTTATAAAACAATAGGATACTGTGTAGACTTGCTGCTTTCTTATCTAATATGTCTCTGTATGCCAGCAACTGCATTAGACTTGATATCATTTTGGCCACATAATGTTATTTGAAAGAAATGAGTTATGGAGTGATCTGCATGCTAAAATGTTTCAAACGTAGCACGCAGACATGAAGAGCTATGACATGATAACACAGGGTCCCTTGTGGTGATTTAGTGGTTGCCAGTTCTCAACTACTCCCATGTATATGAAGTCATCGGTACATTCGGATGAAAAGTGCACCAGCGACTGACCCCTAGTTCAGTTAGGCCAGAGCTAAACCTTGAGATGTACTTACTTAGACTGAACGTATCCTTGGGTCACAGTGGAAATGATGGGGAGTGGAGAGTGTGGGGGAAGATGGAGGAGGGCAGGGGGAGGGGGAGTTAGTGCCTTTAAACAGTGAGGCTACAATAAGTACCCTGACACCACTCAGCACTGAATCAGATACTGTGGTATGCCTGTGAGGTTCCTGATTTATGCAAAAGTCTACACTTTAACAAACAAACAAACAAACCTGAAGCAAGTCACCTTTCGGTATTGGACTTGCTCATAGTAATGGCACTGGTTGTGAGGGCAGACATGAGGTGTAAAGTGGAGGCCTGGAGTTATAACAAAGAATCCTAGCCCACCATGTATGTGAATACATAACCCCAGAACTCAGGAAGCTGAAGCAAAAGGATCCCAAAGTTAGAATCCCTGCTTCTCTCTTTTTAGAGGACTAGAGTGAGTGCAAATGTGAACACATGCATGCACATGTGCGTGTGCATGTGCACGCGCGTGCGCACACACACACACACAGACATGAACATGAACGCATGCATGCACAGGCACACACAGAGAATTTAAGATGATAACACAATCTTAGTTTAACAATGCTGTTTTACAAGCCTCAAGCAGTTTCTATTCAAGCAACTTAGTCTTCACGAAACCATTTCTATCTATTTCTAGCTATTTTGGGGTGTCTCTGCTGATGTCAGCTTTAGCCTATATAAGATGAGGAAAAGCAATATGTAGCATACAAACCTTTAACACATTGTGTTCTGTTTCCTCTCCTGTTATGACATCAATTTTCTCAAGTAAGCATTTTTGTGATGGTTTGGAGAAAAAAGCAGCAGCTGATTCGATTAGAGATATGTTTTTAATAGAGTCTGTTTCAAAGAAATACAGGAGAAGAAATATGTAAGACTGTTTTCTCTGCCATGAAAAGTATCTTCTTAACTTACATTTTAAAAGTCAAACTGTTTGGGTAGGTTAAAGCCACCTAATTTACTTTACCATAGTATTAAGTCAATAATTTTAAAGTTTAATATATGTTTTAATCCTTGCTGAAAAAAAAATTTCAGTAGTGGATTATAGGCTTTTTAAATAGTATGGATATTAAGTAAATGTCATTAAAAATAAGAGACAAGGGGCTGGAGAGATAACTCAGTGATTAAGAGCGCTGTTTGCTCTTCCAGAGGACCCAGCTTCTATTCCCCAGAACCCACATGATAGTTATTGTAACACCAGTACCAAAGGATCTGATGCCCTCTTCTGGTCTTTTTTGGGTACACATACCATGCATGTAAAGCACTCATACACATAAAAAATAAAAATAAAAACCAAAAATAACAACAGCAACAAAAACAATAGGAGACATTGAAGTTAAATATTTTATAAATGAAACCGTTCTTACTTGAATTTGAAGCAGCATTAGGAAATTTCAGAACAGATTTGAATGTTTTTTCCTTGGTATATGAAAGATTTTGAAGTGGAGGCTGGGTAAGCTTTTGAGTGCCCTAAGTAGGGGGAAATATGCATTGTTTAATCTTATGCCTAGACATTTGCAGTAAGCCAGAAAACGATAGATTTTCTTTCTCAACGCAGCACACAAAAAACAGCTACTGGGTTTTTGTTGCAGGCTCCCTCTGCACAGAGAAAGGGGTGACTGTCATGAAGCATTGGTTTTAACCTCAGAAACCAGAACCCACTTACCCCAGCCTGTCTAGTTCTAGGGAAATAAGAGAATCTGGAGTGACAGGAAAGCAGGTGGCTGTCCGTCTGTGTCCCACCAGGCTGACCAAAGCACCATTGGCTTCTCTTACAGAGATTCACCACTGTTGTCTATTTCCAGGAAAGAAAACTCCACGAGATGTTTCAGAGAACAGGAATCCTGACAGTGTTTGTCAACAGCCGTGTGTGTGTGTGTGTGTGCGTGTGTGTGTGTGTGCGTAGGCCTGCACGTGACAAGGCACATGTGTGAAGATCAGAGAACAACTTGCTGGGATTGGTTTCCTTCTTCTACCCTGTGGGTCTCTCGGATAGAGCTCAGGTCACCAGGTTCATGGCAAGAGTTTTACCACTGCATCGTCTCCCCAGCCCACCAACAGTCTCTTGCAATGCACTGTATATCTGCTGTAACAAAAGACTGTATAAAAAAAAAAAAAAAAAAAAAGATTAACAACTGTGCTAGTCATAGCCCTGTGTGTAACCCCCTGCAGAAAGGTAAATGTGGAACAGTGCTACTCAAGAACACATTCAAATCTTGCCTTTATGAACTCAATATTCTTCCATGTTATTGAATAGGAAATTAGTATAGTCCCGGAAACTAGGTACTGATAGGACGTAAGCATTTCCACTTTAAGAAAATAGCAATGCCGGCTCAGATAGATCAGTGACTCATTCAAAAAGCACACAGTCAAACAACAAGTCGGGAATGCACCTTGACCCCCCGTATCACAAGGCTGTGGGTTCGCAAGGTTAATTAGAGGGAAAATACAAAGTCTCTGGACTGTTCCAGCATCCTTGGGACATCCTCTTTGAGAGAAATGGGAAGCTCCAGTCCTTTCATAAGCCACATGTAAATCATCCATGTGAACATGTGAAATACTGACAAGTGCTTGCTGAGACTGAATCTCTGTGGTCCCAGCTGTAGCTTGTTCTCATAGGTGTCTCTGATGCCTTTCCTACACAGTAAGCCTCTCTAGAGTACAGTCTGCTTAAGCTTTGCATAACTACTTAGGTGGACTTCAAAAGGGAAGAAGAAAATGCAAAATGAATAAAGTTGCCTAAATGCTGCGTGGATTTCCTCTGAAGCTTGCTTGGTTTTTTCTAGTTCTGACCCAAAGATGTGAGCAATATCTCCAATATTATTAGAATTGCTCCTCCTCCTCCTCCTTGTCCTCCTCCTCCTCTTCCTCCTCTTCCTCATCTTCCTCTTCCTCCTCCTCCTCCTTGTCCTTCTCTCCTCCTCCTTCTCTTCCTCCTCTTCTCCTTCTCCTTCTCCTTCTCCTTCTCCTTCTCCTTCTCCTTCTCCTTCTCCTTCTCCTTCTCCTTCTCCTTCTTCTTCTTCCCCTTCTTCTTCCTCTTCCACTTCCTCCTCCTCCTTTTCCGTCTGTCTGAGATAGTCTCACTATTTAATGCAGGCTGGCCTCAAACTGCCTATCCTTCTACCTCAGCCTGCCAGTGCTAGGCTGAGAGGCATGGACCAGCACCACCAGTTAGAACTGGCCTTCTTTGGAATGACAAAAGGGTACTTTAAGCTAAAAGGCCACAGAACTACTCTTAGAATTGAGGACAGTTCTAGTTATATCTGCAACAAACAAGATCCAAAACCCAACTGATGGAGGAAAGCCCTAAAAATCTTGGCATCCGCTAGCTTTGAGAGTCTTTACATTTTTATTAGCATATACTAATTTACAAAATAATGCATTTGTTGTAGCATTCTGTGCGTGTGTGCATGTGCATGTGTGTGTGTCGTGCATTTGTAGTATATGTGCACTTGTGAGCGTGCAGCTGTCCTCATCCGTGGGGTACAGGCATGCAGAGGCCGGAGGAGGAAGTCCTCGGCATTTCCCTCTATTGCTCTCTATCTTATTCCCATGAGATTCCCTTATTTCCTTCCTAAATGAGAGGCTTGCCATTATAGCGAGGCTGGTTTTTACACAGGTCCTGACGATTCAAACACAGATCCTCATACTTCCACAGCTCACAGCCATTGACCCATCTCCACAGCCTCTCGTTTGTGACAGTGTGACATTTTCACATATATTTACTGTGTTCTCTGATCATCAGAATCTCTGCAACTTCATTAACCTGACTCATATAACAGTAACCCTAAGACAAGCCCTCGTAAGGCCTAGCTCAGATATCACCCTAGTTTAAGTAAAGGCTGGAAAATCCTGTGAGACATGGACATGTGAGACATGCTACAGCTTTTCCTTTTGCTGTTCCTCATTTTCAGTGATGCTGTCTTGGAAACCAAAGTGTTGGGCAAGGCCCAGCAGCCAGGAGGTTAAATAAAAATGATAGCAATAGCCAGGAGATGGTGGCGCACGCCTTGAGTCTCAGCACACAGGAGGCAGAAGCAGGCAGATCTCTGTGAGTTCGAGATCAGGCTGGTCTATAGAGTAAGTTCCAGGACAGCCACTGCTGTCACACAGGGAAACATTGCCTTGAAAAACAAAACAAAACAAACAAACAAACAAACAAGAATTGGAGTTTTCATTTGACAAGTATATTTTCTAGACAAGCAAGGCAGCCAGACTTTTCTTTTCAAATGCAAAAGGTTATATATGCTTTTCAAAGTGAACATTCAGCTATGGTTACTAAGAACATATTGGTTCATTATTGTTAACAGGGGACATTTATTCAGTAGTGTAACCACTGAGAAGTTGCCCTCACTCCAGTAACCTTCCCCTCATGCTCAGGCAAGGAACTCTAAATTCAGTGGCCCACAGGAAAGGAAGACATGAATGCAGGATGGAGACTCATTGGGAACAGCTCCAGCAGGAGCGAGAGGAAGAGGAGAGGGGGGAGGGGTATGAAAATGGCAAAAAGTCATAGTATGAACATAGGAAGCTGTCAGACAAATTTTAAAAATTAAGGAAAAAAAAACACTGCTGAAAACACCATATTAAAACATCACTAACTGAGTTTATCTAACTGCTGAGTGTTTCAGGCTTAACACAAGTCAAATAACTGTTGGACACTATGGCAGTGGTTCTCAACCTCCAGGTGGTGACCCCTTTGTGGGGCGGGCTTCAAATGACCCTTTCACAGGGACCGTCGTGCATATGAAATATTTACATTTTAACTCATAACAGTAGCAAAATTACAGTTCTTAAGCAGCAACAAAATAATTTTAGGGTTGGGGGTTATGGTTGTTGGTCACCACAACATGTGAGACTTAGTTAAAGGGTCGCAGCATTAGGCAGGTTAAGAAACACTGCTCTATAGGGTTCATATCTATTATTCAAACAGCTAGGACATGCTTCTCAAAGTCTTTTGCAGTTAAATAGAGAAATTCTGACTTTTAGCCCAGAACTAAGAAGTGTGCTTGAACTGAACGCTAATTAATTTGCCTTCAGAGATGTGAACAACAGTTCCTGTAAGGTATTTTATCAAAAGCTTACCAAAACTCTTTCTACCATGTTTTCTCCAAAAATGAAGTCAGAACTGCAGCTTTTAAGAGAACACTTATCTTCCTTTGGTTGGCATCTGCGAAAAGGAAATAAGGGTTTGGTATCTTAAATTTGTGGGTGGAGCCACTTTAAGCTTTAGCGGCAAAATAATTAGGTGGTTTAATATATTTATATAAAACATAAACACACTGCTTTGTTCAGATGAGATGGATGAGAAGTGAAGAGAAAACATGAGCTAAGGACTCCCAAGGGTAGAATTCAGAATATTGTTGCTGACTGTTACAAGATTGGAGTTGACCTGTCTGGATGATCTAATTCGCTATGTGGGCTGCATGTTCAGCTGGAGGCAGCTGCCCAGCCCTTATCTCGTTGTATCCCAGGAATCTCTAATCATTATTCTTTATTCCAAGTGGCCAATGATGCTTCTAGCCCTCCAAGCTCTTCAGTGTCTTATCAGTTATTCTTGAGTGTACATTGTTTTAATTCTTCTCCTCCATGAAAATTCATTTTTATATTAAAATTGTTCCGCACAATAAACAAAACCAAACGTGTAGCTCTCTCTTTGTAGGCAGATGCACGAAAGGTTCTCAGTGCATCCCTGTGACCTCATCCCTGCGGCCTCATAGTTCTCTGCCTGGATTCAGCGTACTCATGCGAGCCAGCATTCGTCCACAGCCAGTTTGTGTCCTTTCAGGTAAAACTTTCCACCATCGCCAGTAATACTAACTAACATGAACTTCTCACTCAACATATGCATACTGCTTTTCTTTTACCTGCACAATTAATGCCAATTAATCACAGCTAGCACCACAACTGATTAGAAAGAGGGGGAAAGCACATCAAGGAAAAAGGAAGGAAGATTAATAGCAAGATAACTTGTACCCGAACTTTGGCCATATCTGTTTGAAATGTTCCGACCCAAGTCCATGAGGTAATGAAGGCAGTACAATAAATATTATTATGATGATGGTGAGGTAGCTGAGGTATTCTGAAGAGCTTTCTAAACTAACCTTCTTATAAAAATGTGATGGCTATTCCTGTTTGTCAACTTGACCACATCTAGAATAAACTACAATCCAGAAATGGAGGGCACACCTGCGATCCAGATTTTGAGGCTGGAGGATCAATAGGCTATTGACTTGGATCTTGGCATGGAGATCTTGAGGCAGAGAGGCCATGAAAAGCTTAGGCCCAGGCAAGGTGGTACACACACCTTAAATCCCAGGAGATTGAGGCAAGCAGATCTCTGAATTCAAGATCAGCCTAGGACAAAGCAAGTTCCAGATACAGGGGTGGTGGTACACACCTCTAATTGGGACCACATCTTCTGCTGGAGGCCTACATAAGGACATTGGATTCCATAAGTTCTGCGACTCTAGAGAACCCTGACTAATATGTAAAACATGCTTTCAAGAAGAATGTTGTCAGTTTATTCAAACAATATCAAAAAATCACAGTGTATGGAGAATTGAAATGGTCAGAGAAAACAAAAGGGTAAAGAAGACATTTCAGTTGTCTCATTAGATTGAACATTCCTATTTTGAGAACCTGCAGTACAAAATTTTCCCAAATCTGAAACATATTGAGCAATTATATAATATCATCATTTAAAAAATTCCTGGCCTCCTATAATGGGTCAGAGTCAAAATCATTAAAATAACATTGCATGCAAGTACACTCAGATTACATACCTGAGATGTATGTAAATCTGTGTACATGAATTTTATGTTTAGAGTTGGTCTCATCCCTAATATATTAATTACCATACATGCATTCAAATAACACAAAAACCTAAAAGAAATAATCTGAAACCCTTCTTATCACAAACACTTCAGAGAAGGAATGCACAAGCTGTATTGATCATTTTACCCTGATGGTGCCTCTGAAATGCATGGATCAGTAGACAGCTGGACTGAACTCTTGGCAGTTGGTGAATTTTCACTTAGTAAATTAGGGTTAGCTTCAGAAATCTGGAAAAAGGAAAAAGAAAAAAAAGAAAGAAGGAACCCATCTGAAAATTCTCTAGACTCACTCTGTCTACAGCCACACGTATTAATCCATTTCCTGTGTCCAGATTCAACCCAGCCCATCATGGGCCTCATCTTATGGGCCCTCACAGCTCTCTGCACTCTGTACTTCCACAGTTTACATGTGAGCCGATAAACAGAACTTAGAGAGCTCGCCCAAGTCACACAACCAAATGGAAGTCGCACTAAGTACAAGACTTTCTGAGTCCAGAGACTGCATGCGTCTAATACTCACATGGACATATTTTATCCACTTGGACTTAATTATTATTTCTGGATCAGTAGAAGTACTTTTCAGGATGTTTTCCATGGGTAACTGAGCCAGCTGAAACTGGTTTTGAGCATCTACATAAGGTGCATGGCCTATATTAATACCATAAGTGTGGGAATGAGGGATTTCAGAGCTAGAGTAAGTCCAGCTGTAAAGAACTCACCTGGTCCAGTATTTACTGTGTTTTTAGATACCTCTCTTCCCCTGTAGAGATTTGCAAATATGTTCTGGGAGGTGGGTTCATGTTTTCAAAGTCAGGCGGGTTCTGTTTCCACTTGAAGTTTTATACCAACCAATTATTAATTATTAAGTATTAATGTTTCCTTCTTATAATGGGAACTTGAAAGCTAACAAAGTCTACAAGAGAGCATGTGCTTTGGTTATCTAAGGTTAGGGTATATGCTGATAACCTTGTTACTAAAATAATTTATCCTTCAGTCAGATAGTTTTCACTCTCTGTTGTATAAAATAGTTTTAGGTAGATTCGCCTTAAATTATATACAATAAATGGACATGGCAGAATTTAAGTTTTAAAAATATGTGGTATGAAAGCAGAGGGAGCACTGTTTAGGGAGCACAATTTGAGAGAAGGAAGAGGACCAGAAGGGGAGAAGGGATGAAGGGCAAAATAAGATGCTATATATGCATGGAGAGATTATGAGTGTGTTGAATAAGAAGAATTTCCTTTTAGGAACTAATGATCAAACCCAGGGCCTTGTGCTTGCAAGGAACGTCCTCTACCACTGAGTCAATCCCTCAACCTTGTAAAGAGAAAATCTTAAAATGTTTCCTTAACTTTTTGAGATCATAATATAATTACATCATTTCCCCAGTTCCTTTCCTTTCTTCAAATCTTCCCATATACTTCTCTTTGCTCTTTCAAACCCACAGCCTCTTTTTAAACTGTTGTGACACACATACATGTATGTAAATCCCTAAATACATAAATACAACATGCTTAGTCTGTGTAATGTTGCTTACATGTGTGTGTTTTTAGGACTGAGCATTCCATAAAGTCTCACCAACAGGACTGAGTGAAGATAACAGTAATAATTACACTACAGTGGACCAGGGCAGGTGCAGTGAGGGGGACAGCCCACGGGGCCTCAACCCTACGCAAAGAACTAAAGGCAGCTAAGGCATGCCAACAGCAGGAGAAAATAGTCTTCCTCAAGGAAGAATATATCAATTGGTTTTCTAATACCAACAGGAAAAGTTTTAAAGACTATAAGAGGCAGTGTTACCAAAGTGTCTTGGTTAGAGTTTTTATTGCTGTAATGAAAACACCCTGACCAAAAATCCAATTAGGGATTAAATCAACCAATCCCTACCAAAAATCCAAGTAGCTACTTGTATTCTAATGTTAATTGGGTCCCCCAAAACCGATTGTATGAGCAGATCTACGTGTAGCTTTTGGGAACCTGCCCCCAGTTAACTTTGATTGGTAAATAAAGATGTCAGCAGTCAATAGTGGAGGAGAGGCAGAGGCAGGGTTTTAGGTTTTCTGGGCTTGGGACCATGAGGAAGGAGGAGGAGGAGAAACATCACGCATTAGGAGTGTACTGGACAGAGAAGGAGAGCTGCCATGTAAAGGGGCCAAGAGAATGTGGCCCACAGGGCTGTTCAACTGGGTCAAGAGCAGCCAAGATGGAACACAGATGTTAGTAAGTAGTAACTTGGAGTTAGCATCATGAGGTAGATGCTAACAACATGGAGGGTAGGCATTTGCCCAGCTGTTTACGGTGCTGCTTAAGACATATTAAAATATAAAGGCCGTGTGTGTGTGTGTGTGTGTGTCTTTTATTTGGGAACATAAACCATTGAAGTGGGTAACAACCCCACTTTGGGATCTATTAATATATTTCACTACAGTTTATTTGGCTTCTCCTTCCAGATCATAGTCCTTCATTGGAGGAAGTCAGGACAGGTCATGGAGGCAGGAGGTGATGCAGAGGCTATGGAGGGGTGCTGCTTACTGCCTAGCTTCCCATGGCTTGCTCAGCTTGACTTTTTATAGAACCCAGGACCACAAGTCCAGGGATGGGGCCACCCACCATGAGCTGGGCCCTCCCCAACTGATCAACTAATTGAGAAAATGTGTTACAGCCCATGGAGGCTTTTTTTTTTTTTTTTTTCAACTAAAGCGTCTTCCTCTCTGATGACTCTAGCTCCTGTCAAGTTGACACACAAGACCAGCCATCATACAAAGTTTATATTTTCATTAAGCTTTTATATTTAAACGGTGCCCACCCCCTGTTTTGGTTTGTGGTTCTTTAATTATGAGTGACAGCTAAAATTTTTACTAAAAAAGTAATGGGGTGAACACTGATTTATCAAGTTTTGATATGTGTCAATAAAGAATATAAGCTAATGAGTCTATAAAATTCGCTTTGGGATACATCCATTTGGTCAAGCTGGAGCCATAGAATTTCATAGATTTTATGTCTCTGGCATTCCATCATAAAAGACCATCATAAAACAGAAAAATCACTAATAGGCATATCCAGTCGGGCCTCTCAGTAACTGGGGATGATCCCTATTCATTAAACCTTTAAATTACGAAGAAATTTTTGCAAACCAGAGCTGGAACCTTTCTGTTTTATAATTTAGGCAGAAAGGGGGGCAATAAGTAATAAATCACAGTATTGAGAATCCAAGTTCAGTATCCAGAAAGCCTTTATAAATAAGCAAACCTTTATAATCCAGGACTGGGCAGTAGGGAAGCAAATCTCAGGGGCTGCAGACCAGGTAGCCTAACTGTCAAACTCTGTACCAACGAGAGACCCTGTCTCCAAAGCAAGGTGGAGGACTCATGGCAGATGACACTCAAGGTAGTTCTCTGGCCTGCAAATGCACATACATGCATGTGCACACACAGATGAGGCTTATAAAGGTCACAACAAGGAACAACTATCACTATACTTTGGATGTAATAACATAATAAAAACATGGTCTATACTTACACCATACACCATTCCAAAATGGTATGTAATATTTCAAAAATTTCCTTACAAAATTTAAGACTAATTTAACACCTTTCTCCCCATCATTCCTAAATAGATAAAAGTAATTACAAAACTATAGTTAATGAAAACTTTTAGTAATATACTAATCTAAAAGTAAGACTGTGTTTTACCTTATAAACCACTAGTCTTCTGCCATGTATAATTGATTAAATTATTATTAAAACTCACAATGTGCCTCACAAAATCATATCTTACAAAGAAGAGGGTTTGGAAACATAACAATTTTAGAAACTGCTGTCCAGTCCCTTTCTTCACTCACAGTAGAGTATAGGGTGCCTGGTTTGGATAAGTGTTGGTAGTTTCCAGCCAACACTACTTGTAGTCTGATTTCTTCCTTACTCAAAATGGCTGATATATTTCACTTCTGTGTGTTACTGTCATCATGTTCAGGGAAAACCAAACCAGTTGAACAACCTCAACCGTTTGAAGACAAATGGCAGATGGAATAACTCACATTCCAACCACCTAAGCCGTGTCCCATTTCTCCTGAGAACCGCAGCTAGAGCTGCAGCCACAGAACATTCTGGAGCCCCACATCTGCATGCCCCAACACAAACGCTCTCGCCTTAGGATAGCTTGCAGTCAGGGATTCAGACCTTTCTGTGTTCCGAAGCGAGCCATCTTACCTGTCTCTGGAAGCTGCCAAGCTCCCTTACCCGCCCACTGTTACTTAACTGTGTATGGAATCTTTGCTGCTGTTATGTATGAAGATGTGTCTGGTGTGAACTAAACTAGCAAAGCTTCACTGTGATGTTGGACAGTTGGGGATGCAAAACCCCTTCCACATTATCAGGGGCAGAGCCCCTGCCCATCTCATTACTCCGCAGCGTTTTAAATTGTCATCATTCTGGCATTCCTACTATGCTCACCGAGTTCCCGCTGCCTGCTGCACAGCTTTTCCACTTGGGAGTGACAGCACCTACAAAATCTGGTCCGGGGAGCACTCTCTCATTTCATAAGATTACTAAGAACGTTTCAGTGTCGCTTTTGTCGCTGGGGATTTTTCTTACCTTCTGCTCAGCATTTTCTTTAGTTTTGCAGGATTTCGATGCACCAGGAACAAATGTTGTGCCTACTTTTTGACAGCCATGAATTTGAGACGGCTGCAGAACAGCGGGTCTTAGAACATGTTCCGAAGGTCTCACCCGGGGACCTTAAAAGAGAAGAATGAAAAGATTAACAAATTTTAGTGAAATGCGCCCTTGCCCCTATTTTTAAATGATGCTTTAAAAAAAAAATCACAACTGAGTTTTCAGAGACTAATCAAAGTCAGCGTAGCCCGTGAATTGCCCGCTACTTACTTTTTTGCCTAGCTTTGGCCAAACAAGTGTTTCTTTTAATTATGTGGCTTGTCTAACCAAATATTTTTATCCTTCATGTTCTGTCACTCTGTGCTGCCGACACACACCCAACACCACACACACACACACACACACACACACACACCACACACACACAGGTGGGGGGAGGGAGACATTAAAATATGCGTGGTACACAGAAGCTATAGACTGCAGCCATATAGGGTCATAAGTCTGCCCATTTTTCTAAATTATTTAGAGAACCTTAAAGTTTATTTACTTCTATCTTTTTTTTTTTTTTTTAAATATGCCTCCCTTGAAACTTTGGGTTTCCACCAATGTTGCCAGCTTCATTACTCTTTTGCTGAAGCTTCCCCCCTCCATGTGGCAGCTCATCCACCAGGTGTCTAACCTTCGTCCCAGCCGCAATGACATGGCTTTGTCCCCTTCTTTTCTCTAGGCAGCTGTGGGGAATATATAGCTTGCCTGACCTGTTGTTCTTTTTCTAAGTTTTAACACAATTTCCCTTGTGCCTCAACTAAGTAAGTAAGTGGATGGATGGATGGATGGATGGATGGACGGACGGACGGACGGATGGATGGATGGATGGACGGATGGATGGATGGATGGACGGATGGATAAGTAAGTAAATAATGGATGGTGAGATGTAGAATTTCAGAGGTTCTTGAAACTGAAGATTCGTACCTTGGTCTACATTGTTCATGTCATCACTCCTTTGCAGCAGATGTGATGTCATAAAAACATTGTTTTTCCTCACTATAAGGAAAAAAAAAAAAAACATTAAAAAACTTTGACCTTTGTGTCAATGTTTACACTGCGGAGAGAAGGCCTGCTCAGGAATCACCAGTAGATGGCGCTATTGGCACTAATGCCGCTAGAAAGTACCGCTCATTGGAGGGCTGGTCCTAGAAAAGGGATTGCCAGGCAAGATTTGCTACCTACTTCTGCTCAATCCTCAAAGATCTAAAATTAGACCTTTGATAGAAGAGGTAATCTTATTTATTATAATTAAATAGTGTGTTGTAAGAAATTTTCAGATTACTGCAAACCCTGAAGTAATAATGAATCCTGTGTGCATACGTATACCGCTCATAGAATGCTACAAGACTATTAACAAATCTCTCACATCTTTTAAAAATGATACTCGGGAGAGAATTAAAGATGGCAACTGTGCTGATTAATTTGTTAGCTAATTAGTTTGTTTGTTGTTTGTCAACTTGACACAAGCTAGAGCCATCTTGGAACAGGGAATATCAATTTTTAAAAATACCTACATAAAATAGGCCTTTAAGCAAGTCTGTGGGGGACCTTTTCCTGATTCATTACTGATGCTGGGAGGGTCCAGCACACTCTGGACAGTGCCACACCTGGGCAAGCAGACCTGGTTGTTGAAGAAGCAAGCTGAGCATGCCTTAGAGAGTAAGCCAGGAAGCAGCCTCAGCGCCCCACCCCATCCCACCCCGCCCCTAATCCTCGGTTTCTGCTTCAGTTCGGACCTCCAGGTTCCTGCTCTGACTTCCCTCCATGGGAAGGTGAAACAATCTCTTTCTTCTCCTAAGTTGTTTCTTCTCAGTTTTTTTTTGTCACAGCAACAGAAACTAAACTATGGTAACAAAGATGCTAGGTTGTTTTCCTCTAGGTGTTGCTGGGTACTATTGGCTGACTACCCGCATAGGATTTCTGGGCTTTTCAAAGGGAGGCAATTTTCCTTGGTACTGCAGTGTCCAGCCATCTAACTAATGAAGACGACAAGAACTCATCACCATATCATCTCATGAATGTCAAAATGGAATTGCTGTTCTAGCCAAAGCTGGATTTAGTAGTCTTTATTATCTGTATTACTTGAAACAAACAACAAACGGGACATATAAATTGCAACATTTTCTTATTTTTAACAGCATTTATGATTCTGCAGAGCATACATTAGAAATACTGCTTACTGATTAGTGTCCTCCAGTATGGTCATCCTTTATGTATCTGATTTTTAAAGATGACATAATTACATAAAGTAAAGCTATCCCTTTGCTTTACAGAGAAACATAGTAAAATAGAATGTTTTGCCCTTGGGATTTGCCTCCCCCCATTTCTCTTATACAACTTGCCATGTGGGTTCTGAAAGTCAATTGAACTAAATGGTGTCTCTTCTGAGACTGGAAAGTATATTATACACTGTTGCACAATTATGATTGTAATCATTATTATTAATATGTTTTCATTGGTTTGAAAACTTTGCAGTTCTTAGGTAGAGAATAATCAAAAAGAAAAAAGATAGATATAGATAAATGATAGACAGATAAATACATATAGTTAATTGATAAATGGATAGAGGATTGATAGATAAATGAATAGATGACAGACAGATAGCTAGATAGCAAATAAAATTTCATAATGATAAACACTGAAAAATGCAGTTGATTGTTCAGTAGAAATAAAAATACCCAAGAATGTAAGTCACTGTGGAGCTAATGTGGGGATAGTGCCAGTCATTTCATTGTGCTCAGCATTTCATCATGATAATATAGTTTAATTGGCAAAGCATTATTAATTTCAAGTAAAGGAAAACAACATTTTTATTAGTTAAACTCTAAGAATCATACTCTAAGCCTTAGAACATGAATCAAAAGCATGGTTGTATTTTGAATACTATATGAGCTATATTTGTAGACAGTATACTAAATAAAGCAAAGAGTGCCATTTTTATTTTGTAGATTTGCCTTCCATAAAATAATGCTTATGGCACAAAGTCTGTAAGACCTATTATGAAAGGAATTCCTAATGACTTATGATATAGAAGGAAGGCGAACTGGATTCTCAGCCAACTCAGCATACACAGAATTCTTCTTTAAATGTAGGCATCTGTTTGTTTCATATATGAAATCCTTAAATATGCCGTTAAAACTTTTTGCCAAAAATAAACTACACTGTCTGGAATTGTGACATCTGTAACATAGCCCTCTTGCTTGCTTAACTATGGCTTGTCTCTTATTTGTTGCTCAAACAGTTAGCATCTTATGATGTCTAAGAAAGAAAACTCATTGGCAGTAAGAATGGTTTCTGAGGCATCAGAGTGTCAGGATTGAGATTCTAGGGGTCTGCCCTTACCTGGCCTGGATGGAGGGAAGGTTGGGACATCAGTGAATGATGAGGACCTCAGGCGTGTCTGAGACAAGGCTGCCACTAAAAGCAGATTGCAAATGCAGGTCATTAAGGAAGTGGCTCTTTTGTCTAGTTTGACTGATATTCTGTTGTTTGAAGAAAAATCCGGATCTCCAATTTAAACAAAAATAATTTTTTGTACTTTTATGAATCAAAACAGAGATTAACTCTGGGGATCATAGATTAACTTTATTTTCATTCAACTCAGTAAATATTTCTTGAATGCTGACCATGTTAGACATTCTGTTAGGCACAAGGTGAAGATATATGTACAGAAATTGCAGCTTTGCAAAGACCAAAGGCTATTAAACACATTAGGCAGAGGAGCACTGGGGTATGTTGATGAGCAAATGGGCAAACTGTGTTTTTTTTATCCATCTTTATTTATTTTACATTTCCTATGTCATCCCCTTTCCCCCTTTCCTCTCCATAGAACCCCCCTATCCCATCCCCCTCCTCCTTTCTGCTTTTATACCATTTTAATTACATACAAGTATTAAGGTCAGTTCTAGGTTGAGGAACTAGCAATACAATAGATGCAAATAGTCAAGGAACAAACAAGACAATAAACAAAGTTCCATGAACACTCCCGTGATCACTGTTTCTAAGGCCCTATCAGGATGACCAAAATATCTGAGCCAATTTCCCTGTCCTGGCCAAAGTCATTTTCATGTCTGAAGCCTACATCCTTGTTTTAGCCTAATATTTAGATTCCTGCCTGAAATTACTTCTTTGTTCTAACCTAATGTCAGATACCTGCCGGAAGCCAACTTCCTTGTCCTTGGCCAATGTCATATTCCCTCCAAGCAGCCCATTTCCTTATCCTTGGCCAATGTGAGATTCTTGCCAAGCAGCCCCAAAAGCTTTCTGCCTCTCTCCCTTTTTTATTTCATAAACAAGACTGAGCCTGTTTTAAGTCATTCTTCCAAGAATGCCTTCCTTACCCTTGGTGGAATATGCATTATCATAAGCAATGCACTTCTGACTTAGGTTGGTAGGGCTCTGTGCAGAATCTTACCCGTTCTTGGCTTGCCAGCCTGTTAGTTTAATAATTCTGTCTGGTGGGGGGGGAACTGTATTCTTCACTGGCTCAGAAAACAATATATAATAAAATTCTTCTTTTTTTAAGATTTATTTTATTTATATGACTACACTGTTGCTGTTTTCAGATACACCAGAAAAGGGCATTGGATCCCATTACAGATGGCTGTGAGCCACCATGTGGTTGCTAGAAATTGAACTCAAACTTCTGGAAGAGTAGTCAGTGCTCTTAATGGCTGAGCCATCTCTCCAACCCAATAAAGGTCTTCTTAAAGTGCCAGCATGTTTTTATTTTGTAGGTGCTTACTTTTAAATAGCCAGTTAGAAAGTTTTTTTTAATAATAATTTCACATTCATCACAATAGTCAAAACTATACCTACCTCCTAGAGACTGAGAATTTGTAGTATGAAGCGTGACAGATGAAGACCTTATACGCTTTCTCAAAAAACCAGTGAATTCTGAAAAAAATTTAATAGGAATGGTAACATTGTTTAAGATAACACACAGTATGGAAGGATATTCAACCCTTATGTGCTTAGGTCAGCGTTTTACAGCTTGCTGACTCTTGAAGCCCAGAATTAAATACTAGAGATAAGTTGATTATAAGCCTACAGGTATCTCATATTAGCATGGAACAGGTAGAAATGAGTCTTCTACAGGAAACTATACACATTTTGAGGTTCTGCAGAAAATTACAGAGGCTATGCACTCACATCACTGTTATCAGGTATCTATCTGACTGTCATCTTTCAAACCAAAGGTCAATCCATGTGTGTACTTAAGAAGCAAGAAAAACCATTAAGTTTCATAGTGTCTGTGCCACAAGTCCAAATGCTTATGTTTGCTTGCTTTAAAAAAAAAAATAAAGATTGGGATTAGTATTGTGCAAACCAGAATGTAATTCATTACCAAGCTCTGCTGTTTCGTCCAGGCTGTCTTCTGCAGGTCTCTGAAAAGACATAAAACTCCCAGTGAAAGCTGAGTATTTTCTGGTTTTGAAACACCATAGTTTCAGCAAGAATATATCAACAGAGAAGTCTTGCCCAGTGGTTACAGTGGTTATAGAATCATTTCTAAACAGTTGTTTTAAATGCAGATTTTTTGAGGCACCTTCTCTCAGGATTCTGCAGTGCTTGATCTGGAGTGAGGTTGAGCTTCCTTTAGTTTATCATGTGAGTCGTTTGTTAATGACTGCATGTAAGAATGAATTCTGAAAACCGTAACAAGGTGGATACAGCTAATTCTCCAGCTCCCATGGTTCCAGGGCGAAGCTTCAACATCACATAGATTCTTGAAGCCCTTCCAAGTAGTACTGAAATCAAATGCTGGAGCTTTTATACCCAGCTTTAGGCTCTTTTGGTAATGAGGAACAAAGGAGGTCTTAACCATCCTAATCTTTTTCTGTCCCCCCACCTTTTAAAGTCACTCCAAATAAGCATATTACTTAAGGTAAAGCACTTCACTCACAACCTAGAGATTTCAACCAAACTGATGTCCCTGAATCCCCACTACATGAACATTCTGTGGAGAATTAGACTCATGCAGCTGCCATATCTTAGTATAAATACCTCCTGAAAGTATTATTTATCAGAACCAAACTATTTTGATCTTACCTTAAATTTGTGTTCTTCTTTCTCAAAAACAAATGTTGGTTGAGCAATGACATATTTTTCTGTAAAAGAAAGGAATAGTCAAGAAATCAAAGCACACTGATGTCTCTAATGCCACCTAAAAATACTTCAAGAGTGGTTTTTTGGTTTTGTAATTTTCTTGTCATAGTAATTTAAATGATAATAGCCTCCCCCCAGAAGTATATGTTTGAATATTTTGTCCTAGTTGGTGGAAAGTTTTCGAAGGATTAGGATATGTGGACTTGTTAGAGAAGGTGTATCATTGGGGGTGGGCTTTGAAGCTTTAAAATCCCATGCCAGATCAATCTCTCTCTCTCTCTCTCTTTCTCTCTCTCTCTCTCTCTCTCTCTCTCTCTCTCTCTCTCTCTCTCTCACATTCTCTCTCTCTTTCTCTTTGCTTCTGTCTGTTGCTCTCTTACTGTCTCTCTGTTTCTCTTTGTCTCTCTGTCTCTGCCTCTGTCTCTATCTTTTTCTCGCTCTCTTGCTCTCTGTCTCTCTGCCTGCTACCTGCCAATGAGGACGTGAGCTCTCATCCACTGCTCCAGCATGATGCTTGCCTGCCTGTCACCATGTTCCCTACCATGATGATCATATACTAACCCTCTGAAACTGTAAGCAAGTCCTCAATTAAATGCCTTCCTTTAAAAGTTGCCTTAGTCATAGTATCTCTTAACTCTAACTAAGGCAGTGGACTTTGAGGATTCAAGAGAAAGGTGCTATTCCTAACTTTTCCAATCTCCCTCCCTCCCTTCCTCCCTCCCTCTTTCCCTCCCCTCTTCTGTGTCTGTCTTGTGGCTGTGGATCAAGGTGTGAACTCTTGAGACATTTCTTTGCTCTACCATCATAGACTCTAACCTGAAACCATTCACTGAGTTAAATACTTTCTTTTATAAGTTATCTTGACCATGCTATTGCATCACAGCAACAGAAAAGTATCTACAAAACTTAACTTTGGGTAAAATCCTGACTATTACCGATAGATACAGTTAATAATGAAAATAATACTTGGGTGGGGGAGAATGATAGTAGCATGTATATAAGGAGAAAGATAATCTCTTTGAAGCAGTGGTTCTCAACCTGTGTGTGACAATCCCTTTGAGAAACCTCTATCTTCAAATTACTTACATTACAATCTGTAAATTACAGCAATGAAGTCTCAATAATTTTATGGCTGGGTGGGGGTCACCATAACATAAGAAACTGTATTAAATGGCTGCAGCATTAGGAGGTTGAGAAACACTGCTTTAAAGAAGATGCTCGGGAAGATGCTAGGTTCAACTCCAAGTACCATAAAAATGCCACCACAACAAAACCATCCTGTAGGAGTTTAAAAACAAAAACATAATTGCCTGTCTTTAGAGTCTCATTGGAACGGTGCTTGAGAAATTTTTTAGAGTAAAACTTTCAATGGGTAGGAAATCTTATCTGAGAATAATTCTAATTGCATTGTACCCTAATGTATAAATGGCTGGGCACATTGGTTCATGCTTCTACCTCAGCTCATAGGAGGCAGAGATGAGAGGATTGTGAAGTCGTTATCAGTATATTGTGTTAGCATGCAGCTTTTATCCATGGATGCAGAAATTTGTATCTCTGAGCCTAGAAAACTCCATCTGAGGAATTTGGAGAATGGAGACTCTGTCTCAAAACAAATCAACCAGACAAAGAACATAAGAGGCAGGCAGGCAGGCAGTAGATTCTATCCATGAAATAATCCCCAAGCTCTTATTTTCTCCACTGGAGTTCCTTTATATTACACTGTGTTTTCAATATTTGGGTTAAAGATTAGTCGTACAAAATGTTACAAAATACATAAAACCCCATAAGCCTTATTTGTCTCTCCTGTTAGTTTCATCCCTAACCCTTCTTTCCTTCCTCCTTTTTCCCTCCTTCCTTTCCTTCTCTCTTCCTTCCTCCCTCCCTTCCTTCTTCTCTCCCTTCCTTCTTCTCTCTCTCTCTTCCTTCCTCTCTTTCTAATATCCAAATCTATGAACCTACGGGGGGGGGAGGGGCATGCTTCTACATGCTTCTACAGAAGCATCATATACTCATGCACACATGTAAAACAATGTGGTCGAGATAAACCAGCAGCATTGGCCTGAGTCTGCTAGAGATGCAGACTGTGACCTAAAATCTATATACTACACACTTTCTTGGTGAGTAAGTCATTCAAGAAGTCTTGAAGAACACCAGATTTCTTTCAACCAAGGTCAAATCCATAAAGGTATCAGTAGAAACTCTTGGAGTCAGTGCATAACTCCGTGGGGCGTGCTGAGAAGGCTGGCAATCAGTGAGGAAGGAGGTGATGTCATTCAAACCGGACACTAAGACTGATTTTGATCCAGTGTAAATCCACTGGCCACTCTACTCAATTTAAAAGAAGTGCCTATATTAAGGATATTGCATGTCACGATTGATATTGAAACTAGTCATTCAGATTTGCATGATTACCTATGAGATGTAGAAGTTTGTCTGATGTTTTAAAAATATGCCTGGAATCTGCCCATTGTTTTCATAGAAATTTAAATGTCATTGCATGAAATTATTAAACATTAATTAATATGTTTCTGCAAAATTAGCCTGGAAACACACATTTCACCAAAGGCATCTGTGACAGTTCTCAGACTCTTCAAAAGGAATTTGAAACATTTGAAGTGTCAAGTGTGGAAAAAGGATCACATCTTCAGGAAGAGTAGACAAATCATAGCAGGTGACTTCAGTTACTGCATGGAACCCTGAAAAGGGTTGTTATTGTTGTTGTTTTGTTGGTTTTTGTTTGTTCTTTTTAGAAAGAATAAAATAAACAAGATCCAGAACTTTGTTAGACTCTCCGGAAGATGGTCTGAGACAGACAAATATAGTCCCAGAAGACTGAATCGGTGCCAACTCACATATGAATCACGAATCACAAGCATAAGACATTGTGTGATGATGTCTCTAGCCATGCGTGGGGGACTCTGTGAAATGCACACAGAATGAAGTAAGCAGCAAATTGCCCATGATGGTGTTTGAGGACTCGCCTCCATAGATGAGGGCAGTGGGACCACAGAATCTCGTCTCATTATGATTCACTACAACGATGAACTCTCAGATCTATTTTATGAGATACTTTGCTCTGGCTCGAAGGAAGACTGACAGGACCCCAGGGTGAATCAGGCAGTGTGCACAGCAGGTTTTCAGGCAGATTCACAAAGCACCAGCTCAGTGAGTAGGCCCCGGAGCAGTGGCTTCAGAGCAGTGGCTTCAGGCTGCTCATCCCTGCTGAAATTATAAGCAATTTGTGTATTGTAGATATCAGCTGATTGTAAGACATACAGAAGTAAGCTAGATAAAAAAGAGGAAAACCCTTTCTCCTGTCTGTGTAACTCTGCAACTTTAAATACTGCTTTCTGTTTTTATTAGAAACGGAGTTGTCAGCTGCCAACTGTCAGATGAGGAATACATTCAGGAGAAAAGCAAGTGAAGAACACTGTTTCCCCTTTTCTGACTACCAAGTTATTTTCAGACCGCTAACATTCTGACGTATCCCTAGGTCAGCCATCTTGAGAGACGCTCCCCATGCTGTCCATGGGAACAAATACAGAGACCCACAACTACAAAGGAACAATATGCAGAACCCTTGGTATACTTGATCCTAAATAAAATGTCTCTTCAAATCCCTCCCCTCAAGGCCCAGGGAACCATGTGGCAAAGGAGGTTGAAAAGATTTTAAGACCTGGAGTGGATGGAGGATCCTAAGGAAACAAGGCCTTCTAAAAATATGCACATATGAAACTCACAAAGATGGTGGCAGCATGCATAGAATCTGCACAGGTCTGGGACTGATGGAGTCCCAGCGCTGAAAGAGAAGTGGACACAAGCCCACTTCTCTAACCCAGACGCTATCTCCAACCAATAACTGTTTGCAAATGAAAAATTAGTTCTCTCCAATGGAGTGTACAAACTGGGTATACAAAATACTCTTAAGGCCAGACAACATGCCCAGAGGTAAAAGGAACTCAGTGACATTTTTGGAGATTCTTTGTCTCATAATGCCTAGTCATGGCTTTGTATTTTTTTTTCTTATAGGTAGTTAGGTCCTTTGGCATGCATATATATATATACATATATATATATATATATGTATATATATATGGACACACACATATATATGTATATATATATATATATGGGCACGCACACACAGACACATATATATGTATCTGTATCTGTATCTGCTGTATCTGTATCTGTATCTGTATCTGTATCTGTATCTGTATCTGTATCTGTATCTGTATCTGTATCTGTATCTGTATCTGTATCTGAATCTGTATCTGTATCTGTATCTGTACGTATATATGCATGTACACCTGTGTGCCAGAAGAGGGCATCAGATCCCAATACAGATGGTTGTGAGCCACCATGTGATTGCTGGGAATTAAACTCAGAACCTCTGGAAGAGCAGCCAATGCTCTTAAACGCTGAGCCATCTCCAGCCCCTATTATGGTTTCTAGTTCTGTGTTTTTATTGGATTTCTATGTGTGTCAATGTGCATCTCTGATCTGTATGTGTTTCTTGAGCTTTTTCTTTGTTTTTGTTTTTTTTTTCTTCTGTCTGTTCTCTTCGATTATAATTTGCTTGGTTTTCTTTAATCTAATTTTATTTTACAGTTATTATTTTTTAGATGCTTATTTGTAACCTAATGAAAGATAAAAGAAATATTTAGGTTAGTAGGGAAGATCTGGGAGGAATGGAGAGTTAAAACCATCATCAGGATATATTGTATTTTGTATTTTAAAAATATCTATTTTCAATAAAAAATAAAAGGCTATGAATCAATGAGAATGTAAAACAATCCTCATTTCTTTCAGTTTACTTCCTAATAGTTCTTTAAAAATATTTATTTTCAATAAATTTTATTTTTCATGGCTATCACAACATACTGCAGTGTGTGTTTCAATGTCAAGAGACTACTGTTTGGATAATTTCCTTTCTCTCCTCCTTCTTCAAGGCAGTAACTGACATATGAAGTGCTTATGCAAGTCCCGGATTGTCTTCACCCATTTGCCTTGTGAAATGTTTAACTGAATATGACCCCAACAAGCACTGTGAACATTAGACCTTGCCAAGTTCTGCTTTTATGCAGTAGCATAAGACAAAGACTTGCACGTTTGCATCATACTTTAGCTATTGCGAAACATATTTAAATCTATTTCTATTTGGCAGATAAATAAATGATTCCTAGGAGCTGGTATACTGTGCTTTGAGAAGATAAAGACCAAGTTAGCCTCCCTCAATTTTCTATGTGAGTTCGGGAAGCTCGTTAGCTCCTCTAAGCAGACTTCCTCATCTGTGAAATGGGATCATAAGGTCTCACTGAGTAGTAATGATTAAGGAAGGTTACTATGGTAACCACTGACCACAGTGCCTGGCTTGTAAGAAATGTTTCAGTTCTTACTACAATGACATACTCTTCAGAAGTGACTTATTATACACTTTATCCACAAAGGAATTAAGACTTAAAAAATGTATCATGTGCCGATGTCATACAGAGAGTACCTAAGGTTCCAAGTCCTCATAGCTAATTCCAAATCTCCTAGCTTTTGTGTCCATCCAGCCTCCATGTGGTCTTCCACTGTAAGCTCTATGATAGTTGTTTCTGCAGTGTGGTATGGCTGGGTGGATCGGCTCTTTCCTGCTCCCTTGGACCTGGACAGGTCTGGTGGGGATGTGATTTGAAGCTACATGTGTGTTCCTACACATTGATTTTTGCCTTTCAAGTTATACAAAAGGAATCTTTTATTTTTAGTTACATGTTCACATTCTGACCCTAAGGAGGTTTGTTCCAGACTGTCTGCTCATAAAGGACATGGAGACTCTAACAACGCTAAGTCTCATGTCCATGTGCTTAGCCACTGACAAAACAGTAGCAAAAGAATGTGTGACCATTGGCAAGAACATACCCATCTCTCCATAGTTTGGAGGTGGTATTTTATTATTAATAAGACCATTGTGCAGTTCTGTGAGAAGGGAACCCGTAATCTTAGCTATGCTTATCAGAGCATATGTGTGTTTCTGTGAGAAGGTTACTTATAGTCTTAAATATGTTTCCTAGAGCGTGTGTGGCCTTCTGGAGTGATGATTCCAAAGTGATCAGCTTCTCTCTCTCTCTCTCTCTCTCTCTCTCTCTCTCTCTCTCTCTCTCTCTCTCTCTCTCCACCCTTCCTTGTTTGGGTCTGAGGGCTAATAAAGATGTAGAATGTGGCCTGGGGTGTGCGTGGTCAGCCAGTACCATGTGGCAATACATATTTCATTTGACAGCATTTGTAAGTCACACATTTTCCCCTTGGAATAGCTCACAGTGTTAAAAAGCATCCATATGCTGGAAATGGATCCTCACTTTGCTGAGAGAGGAGAGGAGAGAAAATAGAGTCTAGGTTTGATAGGACATTGAAGACGTGTCCTGAGCAGGCGTATGGCTCAAAGTGCCTTATTCTTAAAGTCAATCTCAAACTAATTATCCATCAGCAGGTAATTTTGATACAAAAATATCTTCTTGATAACAATTAAATCACTATTCTAAAGGACTACTAACAGGTTAATATAGATTCGTGTATTGGATTCTTCATTTCAGCAGAGAGACGGTCTTTAAATTCCTTCATGGATTCACAAAACAGTCAGGATGAAAATAATAATGAGTCTGACTTTCTCTAGTTTCTCCAATCTTTCCATCTCTGTCCTGAGTCTGAGTATGCAAGGGGGATAGAGTCCCTGCTTCCTGATTTCCACAGGGCTAACAAAGTGTTCTGCTTGAAGGCCCAGCGAGTAAAAAAGAAGCTAACCTGCCGTCCAGCCTCACAAACCCCAAAGGCTAGTACCCCTTTCCTCTCTGAGACAAACAGAAAGCCCAGAGCCAGGCACAGTCTGCTCCTTGATGTAAGGGCCCTCTACCCTCCAGACCCCCAGGAGCTGCGAGGGAGCATGGATAAAGTTATGCTTACTGTAGAAGACAAAGTCTAGATTGTTCTGTGCAGATAACATGTACACTCAGTGTAAATTGGGCAGTAAGAGGCAGGTAGCCATTTGTACGCTTAACTACAGACACTTTGTTCATCCCCGTATAGAAAGTATAAGAACAGATTTCATTCCTAAAGTTTATGTGACCTGAAGTTTTCTCAGGGAAGTTGAAAACAGCCCTTGTGGTAAGATCTCGTGGTCATTGGAGTCTCAGAATAAATCAAGTCTGAGGACTGGAAAAGTTATTATAATTGTGTGGTGACCTTTTAATTTGTCTAAGTGGTAAAGTGCACATACCAAAGTATTTGCCACTTTAACATTTTAAGGGTACAAATGGCATTAATGACACTCACACCACTGGGAAGCATTCGCCACAGTCATATCCCCAGAGCCTCACTGTCAGCCTTGACCGGAGACCTTGTGTTTAGTTAACAGTAACACCTTGTTCCACACTCCGCTCACCCAGCCCCGGAAACATTCTTTACTTTTGAACTTCAACAGTTCCACGTACTGTATGAGTGGAAGATTCAATATTTGACTTTAAAATTTTATTTTTAAAATTAGGTGTGTGTGTGTGTGTGTGTGTGTGTGTGTGTGTGTGTGTAGCACAGTGTACACATAGGGGTCAGGGGACAACTTGGGGGAGTTGTTTTTCTTTTTCCATTATGTGGGTTCCAAAAAGGGAATTCAGAATTCATGTCACCATCACACTTGGTGACAAATGTCTTTACCTGATGAATCATCTCTCTGGCCCAATATTTCTCTTTTTATACCTAGCTGATTTCCCCATAGCATAATGTCCTTATCCATGTAACAGCAAAGGCTGAATAATGCTTACTTATCTCCCTAACCCCCCCCCCCCAGTTGTGAAGTACATATAACAGAACATTTACAACTTTATGTTAGGAGTGCACTGTGGCATTGACTACATTATATTATATAATATATATCACATTTTAAATCATTTGTTCATTGATGGATATTTAAGTCAAGATTTCCCGTCTTCCTCCTCATTTCTGCGATGCATTTGGTGCTACACTGCTAACCTCCATGGGGTACTTCCCACCTTCTTCTTCATTCTTCTTCTTTTCCCTGCTCTCACACGCTCATCTACATGCTTAATATTAGAATTATTATATGTCAGGTCTATTTTCTTCTATGTATGCAGGGCTGGGGACTGAACCTACAGCCTCATGCATGCTTGGCTAGCTTAACCACTGAGCCACACACTGGTCCCTAAATACTCCGTTATTTTCCAAAGGAAATAAATTTCCAGTTACCTCATTTAAAATTCTCTATCAGTCTGCAGTGGCAGCTCTTACATAGCTGTACACTGATGTCACTCTTTGTCCTACTCATGACTTCAAGCATAGTTCTCAGTCCTAGTTTCAGACTTGCGCTGTGTAATGTCAGCTGGACCTGAGTGATCTTCGAAGCCTGGACGTGCAGTGATTTATGAAAGCCAATAAGTTGAATGAACTATTTAGAAAATATATTTATTCATTTATTTATTAAGGGTTAATTGCCTGTTGTGATCAAAAAGAGTAGCAATATCTTAGGCTTATAGTGGAAGTGTGAAAATTATTCGCAAAGGTAGAAAGAAGGTTGTAGGTAGACTTGCTTTCTAAAAGGCCCTCCCAGCCTGTCCTGTTTCTTCACAATCAAAATAGTTACTCTCCTTAACTAATTTTAGCTTAGTTCTGTTCTCAAGAAGAAAAACAGCAAAAAATACCTCCACTCTACCCATGTTTGGAATTGAAACACCTTATAAAAAAAGTTGTCTTGTTAAGTAAAGAGAGGTCAGTCAGTACTGCTAGTATGTGTCTTCCGCCCCCCTGGCCCCCACATCTATCTATAATCACATTCCCCTGTAGAGGACTAAAGGTAACACAGCCAGCCCCAAACTGAAATGGTCAACTTGCAACACTTCAACCTTTTCTTTACTTTACTCTTAGTCTTTAGATGGCAATGTCCCTGCCTGTCTTAAAATTTAGGCACATTGTTTTTGTTGTTGTTGTTGCTGCTGATCATTCTGTGGATTAACCTAGGGCTTAAGGCTTGTGGGGTAAGTGAGTGTTCTACCACTTACATGTCTAGTCCTCTCCTCCCCTCCCCTCCCCTCCTCTCCCCTCCCCTCCCCTCTCCTCTCCTCTCCTCTCCTCTCCTCCCCTCCCCTCCCCCTCCTCCCCTCTCCTCCCCTCCCCTTTCCTCTTCTCCCCTCCCCTCCCCTCTCCTCCCCTCCCCTTTCCTCTTCTCTTCTCCCCTCCCCACTCCTCCCCTCCCCTCTCCTCCCCTCCCCTCTCCTCCCCTCCCCTCCCCTCCCCTCCCCTCTCCTCCCCTCCCCTCTCCTCTTCTCCCCTCCCCCCCCTCTCCTCCCCTCCCCTCTCCTCCCCTCCCCTCTCCTCCCATCCCCTTTCCTCTTCTCCCCTCCCCCCTCTCCTCCCCTCCCCTCTCCTCCCATCCCATCCCCTCCCCTCTCCTCCCCTCCCCTTTCCTCTTCTCTTCTCCCCTCCCCTTCCCTCCCCTCCCTTCCCCTCTCCTCTCATCCCCTCCCCTCTTCTCCTTTCTTTTCCCTCCCTCCCTTCCTTCCTTCCTTCCTTCCTTTTTCTTTGAGACAAGATCTCACTAAACAGCCCAAGCTTCCCTTGACAGAACTTGCTCTGAGGCCAGGCCTACTTCGAGCTTGGTTACTCTTCTGCTTCAATCTCGGAAGTAGCTAGGATTATAAGGCTGTGTCACGATGCCTAGTCTATCCCAACTTTTTACAAATTATATCAGAAAAAAAGACAAGTTTTAGTGCCAATTACTTCAGCAGGTCATTGTGTGAATCCCTTCAGGTCATTGTCCCTGGTTGAAAGTCTAGATCATAGTCCTATGACCTTTGGTTGTCTGTGCCCATGCCTGGCAGGAGAAATGTCTGATCAGCAGATAAAAGGGGTGGAGCTTTACAAGGAATAAAGATTTTAGTACATTTTAAATCCTGACTTTTGGGTATTTTGCTAGATTTGCCCACCGATTTCGTTAAGAAGCAATTCAGGTGTGAAACTTCCTTTGCCAAATGTTGATTAAAATTTCAGATCAAGTTAATGATTTAATACAAAAGCTGACCCAACATTTGAAACACAGCATCCTGTTTACATTTAGGAAGAAAGCTGGGCCTAGGGTTGTAGCTCTGCAGTAGAGCGCTTGCCTGGCATCTTCAGTACTGACAAGGACAAAAGGTGAATTCTAGTGGTGACCGTGATTTAGCCCTTTTAAATTTATAGCTTTGGACATTGATGGTCTGTTTAACCAAAAAACCCAAACCATTTCTCTCAACTCATTTCAGCTCAGTTTTTTTAATGGTGTATTATTTTGCTTAATATTTTATAAAATGTAGAAGACATTGGTTCTCAGCACCAAACAACACTGTTAACCTGGTCAGCAAATTGCTGGCTCAGGAACTATGAGAACTATATTCACATATATATATATATGTGAACATTCACATATATATATATATGTGAATATATATATACATATATATATATTCACACACACAGGATGCTGTGTTTCAAATGTTGAGTCAGCTTAAATATATAAATAGACAAATATATAAATATACAAATATGCAAATATATAAATATATAAATTATAAATATATATATATTTCTGATGGCAGAACATGTGAGAAGGCACTTACGACAACTGCAACTGGCTTCAGAAGACATTGGCAAAGGTTTAGGATTTACACACGAAGGACAGGCAAATGTCATACTACCTTTGGTGGTATCTGATGACCTGCTTGGAGAGTTGTACCCCAGGGGCTGTTTCCAACACCAGGAAACTCTCACTACAAGCTCACTTATCTGTCTCAATATCAGAGATTATTGAGAGTTACTGGAATAATCGCCAGAAAGGAATTTTTACTGAAAGTATTGACATTCAAGAACCTTTGATTATTTAATATTTGATCTAAATATTCTAAGGGTACTGCCTAGTCTTGCACAAATGGACGGAAGGCACACACTCTGTACCCAAGTTCAGTGTCCAGTGGTTTTTACTGAAAGGTCCCGTTTCCATTAACGAACAGAATTCCTGGCTACTGACTGACTACTCAGAACAGTCTGAGGAATGCTATTTTGTCTGAGCAAAGGTGGTAAGCAAAATGTAATCAGATTACTTAGAGAAAAGAAAGTTTGCAACAGCACGTGAACTACCGCATGTTTGTTCGCACGTAAATGTGTGCTTAATAAGTCCATTCAGAAGAGCTTGGCCTAGGATTTATTTTATTTTAACATGACACCGCAGTTGTCCAGAAATAACTTAATTTTTACCCCACCTCTAACTTTTTGGTAGTTACCTCTCCATAAGAATGCAAAAGCTGTAAATGACCAAATAGCCCAAATTAGTACAGAGTCACTCCCGCCTCATGTGCAGTCAAAACCAAAGCTCTTGTAGAAGCACCCTGCCATCTTCTTAACATGCACCCAAGACCACTCAGGCCTCTTTTGGTCCTTCCAAAGCACTGCTACTCAAAGAGTGACCACAGAAGCTGCAAACAGCCAATGAGAACATGTTTGAAAGGAAACCTCTCAGCCTCATCGCCCTCTTCCCTGAGACATTCTAATTGGAAAGTCACAGGGAAACCCAACAACTTCCAGCAACTGTGCCCATCTGAAGGTTGGTTAGTGTTTTTGAGGTAGTCTCTCTTTGTAGCTGAGGCTGGCCTGGAACTTGCAATCCTTCTGCCACTGGCTCTCAAGTTGAGAACCGCCAATCGACACAGCTGTTATGAGATAGTCCCTAAAGCGCGCTCAGATATTCTTTTAAGTGTTGTTTGGCTCCTTATGGTCTTGACCTTTGTACTATGCTACGTTTATAATAAAATTTATCATAGGTGTGTAGATAGTCATCCTTGGGACATAAAGGCAGCAACGCAGTGATGTTGCACTAAAGCAAGCGAATCAAGAACCAAAATCACAGAGTCTAAATTATGAGCCTCCCAGTTTGCATCTGCACCAAACTAAACCCAGAGGGCTGTGACCCCTGTGTCACACAGCCTTCTCCCCCAACCTGAAAGGTCCAAACTGAAGTTCATAGTCCTCTTATTGAGGCCTGCCTAGAGCACACTCTGCTACGACACTCTATTCTTTTTATTCTACATTTTATCCCTCTGCAGTATAACCACTTACACCAAGTTTTTATTCATTCATTCATTCATTCATTCATTCATTCATCCATTTTCTCCACCATCTGCCCTTCTGCCTGTCAGACAGTGGCACCTTGTGGGCAGGAAGTTCTAAACGCTTTGCTCTCTGGAACCTTAACACAGTACTTCATCCATGGCATAGGTCCAGGATGTATCTGTTTAATGGAATGAATGAAGCACTTTGTAAGTTTAAGCAAGAGGAATAAGTTGAGGGAGGTGAGGAAAAAAAAGCTCATGAAATAGTCCATTTTGGCTGTTTACTTCAAGGATATTTGTAAGATACCATGGATGCAATGAAAAAAAAAAAAAACAAATTAAAAAAAAAACTTCAGAGAAGCCATTGATTCTAAACAATGTGCTATGCAAAACCTAAGGACCACTAAGGTCTCTCCCTAACCACTTTTGGAGGATTCAGAGAACCAAACTGGAAGACTTTGTTCATGCTTATCACATGATCCACCACTAATCTGCACCCCCAGCCTAAGCTGTGACACAGTGATATTTATTATATTTCCATTTATTCTGTGCTAATCTCGTTAATTTGCTAATTTTAGGTAACTGTTATTAATATAGGTGTTCTAAACTTCAGGGATGATTTTAACAAGGAGTAGTAGTAATTATTAGTAATTATTAAGCTCACGTAGGTAATGACCCACACTTCATATGAAAACCCGATTCTTCCTGAGCTGAGCTGTGGCTACCCTGCCAATAGGACACCATAATGTTCCTGCTTCTTGGGCAAGCAGTTAAAATTCACAAAGACACTCCTGATCCCTCATCATGCACTGAAATTGCTATTAGAAGCCTGAAGGCAACTTGGGAAAGTAAAGCCTCCCAGACAATCTCACACTTAAAAAAAATAGGAGGAAAATCACATACAATAAGACACCGTGGCAAGATTTGATAAACCTATGTCCTCGTGTAATCAAACCTCTGTCCTGCTGTAAGACATGTCCACTACCAGTGAAGGTCCCTCATGTCCTGTTTGAATACTTTCCTTACCTTGGGAACAACTGTTATGATTTCTGTCATTATAACCTAGTTTTGGTTTAGAATTTCATGCAGCTAGAAAAGTGCATCATATATTTTAGGGGCTGGCTTGTTTTGATTCAAAATTGCATTTCCCGAGACTCACCTTCATGGTTGTGTATTTCAGTGATTTGTTTCTTTCTACTGAATGATATTCCAGCCTATGAATAGACACATTGTGCTTATCTATGTGTGGCCATTCATGAATATAATCTGCTATGTGCATTTATTCATTTCATCCTTCTCAATGGAAGTGAAGGTTCATAGGGTTAACTGTTTAAACAAACTGCTGACCCAGTTTTCAAACTGGTTAAACCACTTCACAGCAATGCGCGAGAGTTCTCCATATCTTCTTTCAAACGTTGTTATCATCAGTAATTTAAATTTTAACCACAGTGGTTATGTTAGTTATCTTTCCATGATAATTTTCATGTGACAAAATATCTCCAATGACCCACTTAGAAAGAGGAAAACTGTGTTCTGGCTCACAGTCTGAGAAGTTTAAGTACATGGTCAGTTCATCCTATCATTCTGGACCTGTGTTGGCACATCAGTGTGGGAGAACATAGGGTAGCAAACCCACTCATTCCATGGCCAAAAATGTTAAAGAGAGGAGAAAACATGCAGGAGACTGACGATCCCATTCAGGGGCATGTGCCTCACAACCACTAGGTCTCCCAATGGGCTCCATAACTTCCCAGTACTACCACAGCAGCTTAGTAGGCTTCACCACATGGACTTGAGGTGGTGTACCAAATTCAAACTATGGCATTCACTGATACATAGTAATGTCCTATGGTGGCTTTCCTTCATGTTGCTTTAAGAAAGAACAATGCTGGGCCTTTTAGATGTACTTATTGGTTATTTTATTTTAGAAGTGTGTGTCAGACCACTGGTTCACATTTTAAATCAAATTATTCTCCTTGAGTTGTAAGAGTGCTTAACTCTTACTATTATGGCTGCAAATTGTGTGCATATGTGAGACGATCTTTTTCCCCCAGTCTCCCCTCTTCATAGTATCTTTTAAAGAAAAGACAGTTTTAATGCTGAAAAATAATTTACATACTTTTATAGCTTACTGATTGTAATGCCCGTCATGAAAAACTCTCCATACTAATGGTAGGGAAATTTCTTATATTTTCATCTAGAAACTTTATACATTTAGTTTTGATATTTCAGTTTTTATATTACAGTAATATTTATATTACACCCCTTCACAAACTAACTTTTATGGAAAGTGGGTTTTGCAATTCCTTTTCTTAGTAATATATTCTCATATTTGTTATAGAATTATCACAGAAAAGACTACCTTTCGTCCTATTTGAGTTATTTGGGATCTTTGTCAAAAACCGTGTATGGGGGTGGTGAGATGGCCCAGCAGGTAAAGGTGCTTGCTGCCAAGCCTGATGACTTGAGTTCAATTCCAACCACATGGAGGAAGGAGAGTAGTAACACCCACCATTTGGCCTTTGATTTTCACATGTGAGCCAAAGCAGCACATGCATGCCCCACACACATGAGAAAGAGAGAGAGAGAGAGAGAGAGAGAGAGAGAGAGAGAGAGAGAGAGACAGAGAGAGAGAGATTACTCCCTTGAATCAGAGTCTCTTTCTGAACCAGGCTGGTAGCCAGAAAGCCCAAGGTGACTCTTTGCCCACCACAGTGCTAGGGTGCCCACCACAGTGCTAGGGTATATATATATATATATTTGTATTCCTATGCATATATACCTATATATACCCCATATACCTTTACATATTTACCTATATATACATACCTATATTTACACATATATACTTATATACCTATATATACCCATATACACACCTATATACCCATATACATATGTATACACACACATATATATGTGTATATATGCACACCTATAAGCCACACCCTGCTTTTTACATAGGTGCTGAGGTCTGAATCCAGTATTCACACTTTCCCAGCAAGCACTCTTACCATTTAGCTGTCTCTAGTCCCCAAGAATAGATGTTTTCTTTTGTACTTCAGTGTTCTATTGTTCCTCTAGCCAGTGTTTAAGCACACAGGCTTTATACATATTTTGTTGGCTTAATTTGCACATATAATATTTTAAACATATTTTTTAAGATACATGTTATAATTTAGTTTGTGTGTTCACTTGTTACTCCTGATTCTCTTTGGGGATTTTCTATCATCTCTTAGTAAACACACTTTAAATTCTTTCTAATACGTAAACCTTTTATTTCTCCCAAGGAACCTAGTACACTGGCTAGAATCGTCAACATTATGTTGACTAGAAGTGGTAACAATAAGCACCTCCATTTCTTCAGAAGACAAGTCTCTTTGTTTTTTATTATCCAGTGACATTAATGTTGCTTATTTTATAAATGTTCTGCTATCATCAGGTTCAGAAAGCTCACTTCTATTCTAAATATTTTTATTTTACCAATTAGTGTTGAGAAGTTAATCAATTTCATTGTTTTCCAGGAAATAGCTTCTGAGGACCAAGGATGAATCAATTACTTCCTTATAGGTTTATTCTCAGACTAGAAAAACAAACATTTGTTTCTTTAATTTCCTTAAATATGCATTCAAATATGTAATAAATGTGGCCTTGAACAACTGTGACTTTTTAAAAATGTGGTAAAATATACTTGCTACAAAGTTTATCCTTGTGGCAAGCATTCAGTTCAGAAGAATTAATGATATTGATACAAAGTTTATCCTTGTGGCAAGCATTCAGTTCAGAAGAATTAATGATATTGATACAAAGTTTATCCTTGTGGCAAGCATTCAGTTAAGAAGAATTAATGATATTGATACAAAGTTTATCCTTGTGGCAAGCATTCAGTTAAGAAGAATTAATGATATTGATACAAAGTTTATCCTTGTGGCAAGCATTCAGTTCAGAAGAACTAATGATATTGATACAAAGTTTATCCTTGTGGCAAGCATTCAGTTCAGAAGAAGTAATGATACTGATATCTCTGTTCAGTCCACCTCCAGAACTCTTTTTACTTTACAAGATGAAATTGTCTCATTAAGACATCATCCACCACTGCATCCATCAGGGAAGTTTATTAAGATAAGGATTCCTACACTAGGTACAAGCTTGAAAACAAGAGTCAAATGGTTTTCAAGCATAAAGCTTCTCCTTTTCTCAATTCTTTAAAAGTAATCTACATCTATCTCTATTAATGTGTGAAGATAAATACAAGTAATACTTCACTGCTAGAACAAAAGTCACCTGAGCCTCTGCAGGGTTCCCTTTTGGTTGCAAAAAACCAGAAATAAGTGTGGACCTTTTGCCTTCCATCTGAGTCAATTCTGACTATGTGTCATTCATATGATGTCACACTGTGTGCACAGCATCAGTGTTTCAGGAGCACAAAGGAAGGTACAAATCTATTTGGATACCATCACATTGCCTCATGATACCCTCATCTAAAGGAATTACACATTTATAATTGTGCAGTGCCTATTGCAGTCCCTCTTCGTGCAGTATGTTTATTTCATTTACTTCATCACTCCCCTAGGTGATAAATGAAGTGCATTCATACCTAACTATAGGAAAGAGTTGAAGAAAATAGTACATGCATAGTAATCCAAATGTAATGTGTATTTTCAGTCTGTCCAATGAGTTGAAGAATATTAGCTTATGTTCTTAATATTTAATTCCTCAGAAAATCCACATTTGAAATCCACCTTGAGAGAAAAAAAAAAACATGTTTGTATTCTCAGGCTCTGACATTCATCTGACATTCACAATTGCAGATATCATTAAAATGTGTTGATTACAAATGAAAGGCTGAGGCTATTTGGTCTGTATTTCTTTTTTTTTTTTTGTATATTTTTATTGAAAATAGATCTTTTTCAAACACTATATTCTGATTATGTTTTCCTCTCCCCTAATATCTCCCAGTTCCTCCATGCCAGCCCTCCCAGAGGAATCTGTATCCTTTCTGTTTCTCATTGAAAAATAAACAGGCATCTGAGGATTCTTTCAATCCTTGACTTTTAGGAAACTACTTTGAATAATGTACATTGAGGATAAAGCACAGACAGAAAATTACCAAAATATAATAAATATGTGTTCTTTGTCCCTATTTCTTTCACAAAGTTTCACAGACTTTGAACTTCCTGAGGGAAGTCTTTGTTTTGTAAATAAAATGGCAATTAGACTCTTAGGTATTTTTAAGGGTCGAGCTGGCCACATCAAGAAGACTAAGTCTATCATTGGAGGCCGAGCTGTTCAGCTCCTGCCCACTGAAGGGGTATAGAGAAGGGAAGCTAACTGAACTCAATCACATGATCAATGACATCATCAATCATACCTACACAATGCAACTCATATAAAAACTTCAGTGGATTGGATTTGGACCAGTGGCCTCTGCTGGCTGATTCGTCTATCAGTATATCAGAGCAGGGCACACACTGACTCCATGGAGACCAGCTCCTCTGCTCATAATCCTCCCAGACCTTTAGTTTGCATCTCTGACCTGGTTAAAAATCTGCACCCTCTATAATGAAATAGTGATCACAAGTCGAGTAGCACAGAATTCTGTGGCCCATCCCGGTGAATTATCAAGTCTGGGAGAGGATTGGGACATTTTGAATTTGTGGCTGATCTTGTAGAGGTGTGATTAGTTTGCAGACTCCTGAAATTAGTGATGAGTCTTTGAAATGAGGCAGCCTTGTGAGATCATGTGATCAACGTGAGTCTTTGCTGCCTCTTGGTAGTGTCAGAATTGGACTGAATCACAGGATACTCAAAGAACTGATGTCAGAATTGTATCACGACACACAAAGGAAATCAAGAGGCATTCCAGGACATGTTGCATGCTTGTGGAAAAGTTTCTTTGATATGAACCTATGAGAAAAGATCAGATATTGTAACACTAAGGTATACGCTCTGTAAAAGAGTTATACAGAACAAAACTAACATTTAAAATAGTCCTTAATTATGATGTAATCTTAGGAAGTCGTTTAAGCTTAGAGGGTCTTTCTACACATCTTTAAAATAAGGTAATTGCACTGGGTTTTGGAAGATCATTTTATGTGTCAATTTGGCTGGGCCAATATAGCTAGTTAACATGTCTACAAGTGCTCTGAGTGACATTAAATGTATGGCTCAGGACATAGTTCTCCATAATGTGCACAGGCTTCCCCCAGTTATCTTAAGGCCTGAATAAAACAAAAGATTGCCCTCTGCTGGACAAAAAGGAGCAGGCACCAACTGGAACATAATCATCAATCACTCTTGGGCTCAAGCGCATACCTGGACTTGCCAGCATCCATAATTGCTTTGTCTCCCACCATGACTAGTGCACTACTTCATGCTTGTTTCATGCATTAGATGAGAACATACATGAAGCCATTTGTAAATTTTAAAGCACTAGAAAACACAAGGGTGGCTGCTGGTTTAAATATATGCCATGCATAATGAACCTCACAGATGTAAACATTAATACTTACCAGTGTTGTTCGTATTACAGATAAATGGATAAAAAATAGCAAAAAGGAAGCTGTAAGGCAAGAGGAGGTAGGAAGAGAAAGGTGTTAAATTTCTGTTCTGGACAAATGTAGTGTCTGTCATTGAGAGTCAGCTCTGGGTGGACAGGGACCTTAGCTCACTTGCCTTAGCTCATTCATCTACCAAGCATGTGACACAATGCATTACACAGTTGTTGCCCAAATAGTCAAAGAGTAAATAACTTTTATCTATACAGTCAAGCAAAATGGTATGTTTTCATGAGCGATGAGATAGGAAGACTCAAAAGGAAGAGTTAAAAATAGAATACATTAGCACACCACGTGGAGGACTGGAAATACAAGTGTGTACTAAATCTGGCCATGCTTCAGCAGAGTTACATGTTAATAAATCAGAGTCCACATATCAGCCTGGCTGAAGCGTCATATGTGTTTGTGCATGTTCTCAACCAATACATGCAACCAACATGCAAACTAGGGAACGAGTCGTGGTGAGAGGGAGCACTTGTGGATGCTGGCCAATGAAGCTGGTGTACAAATTCACAGCACGGCTTCACTCTAGAAGGCAATGAATGGCTTTGCCTCCTTTGACCTTTGCTGAACTTTGCAAACCAGCAAGGTGCAAATATAGCTCTGGGAAAAACCGTTGCCACCACACAGAATGAGCACCTTTAAACCCCAAGACTGCAACAGATGTAAACATGTAGGTTCTCGGAACTGGGCTGCCATTTTACAGGTCAGTGGTCAGACCTCTAGATGACATTTCTTGTGGCATTCAACAGCTAGTCTGGATTTCATTAGCACGCCTCACAATTTCAGGGATGGTGGTTTGGGTGGGCATGTATTTTCAGAATTGGCCACAGAAGAATGTGGTTGCTTTCAAAAACATTCTGAGTAAAAAGCTTCAGGCTGGGAAAGAAGGCGCAGGCTGCTAGCCTTCTTGGTATTTTGGGAAGTATGTCATCATAATGATATTTCCAGGCTTCTCTGGATATGGCCAGTAAAGGAGAAACCATCAAGACAGCTGTCCTTAAATTAAAACAACAGAGGGATATTATTTTCTACTTATAAAATTGGAAACAAATTTTAAATCGAATGCTCAGTCTTACCGGGATCACACCCTTTCATTCAATACTGGAAAGTAGAAAACCACTTGGCCCAAAAAAAAAAAAAAAAGTTTAAAAAATTGCATAACCTTTGGAACATATTATTCTCTAAAAAGTTACCCCCATGAAACTAATGGTCTGTGCACAGTTATAACTATTAATTTATGCATAACTGGGTTAATTTTAGTGAAAAGTGTCTGACATTACCCACTAAAAATAATGTTGGAGAAATCATATACAATGATGTAAGAATTTGTCCATCATATATTGCCATTTAAAAGGCAGTCTATATAATACTACATGCCAAATCAGTCTAGCCTTTTTATTTTCAAAAGGAAGCAAAATCACAGTCCAAACACGTACATTGAAGAAGAGACTAGGCTGCCTATTAAAATAATCACAGCAGGAGTTGTCAGGAAGTCACTTACAGGACTTCTTTTACTCACTTCTCTAGGCTCCTCTCACCAAATTTTCTATTATAAATATTACATCTTAAGTTAAAAAAAGAGCAGCGAAGAAACACATAGACAAAAATGAAGATTTTTCTAGTAACACCTGAGCCACGTGGACAGTCCCATGTCTAAGGCTATTGTTTCAAAACGACTTTTTTTAACCTGTGTGGTGCAGCATGCTGTGAAAAGTTTATACTGTACTCATTTCACAGGAATCATCCCCTGCCCCTGCTCTGCGAAACCCCGCTTGGCATGAGGTCACTCGGCTCAAGTGGCTTGAGACATTTCACCAAACATTAGCACACAGATGCTACCCTGAACGTGGGAGGTTTCAGTTCGTGAGCAGCGCCCCACCAGGAGAGTCAAATCCAAAGCCAAGTCTACAGGGGGATTAATGAGGAGCCCATGCACTGTATGTCCTAGGTCCATGACAGGCCACAAGAAGTAATAAATGTTTGGAAAGTTCTTAGCCTCTGGGGGGGAAGGGTGCTGATGTCACCAGCTCACAGTCTTTCCCTCTAGTGTTTTCTGTTGTCCTTAACTATGGACCAGAGTAGTCGCTGGTCTATTTGTACAATCATCATCTGGCTGGGTAGTCAATCTGAAATGCTTTTTTTCCACGAATAAAAGATTATTCGTGGAAAGCCTGGTGAGATGTAGTGTTTAGCTGTCCATCAAGTAAAATGCCACACTGGATGTTCCTGATCTCTTAGAACTATAAAAATGAGTGTCAAAATATGTATTTTCCACAAATGAATGAGTCAGAAGTCCTCACGAAGGTAGATTTAAACAAAGCCCCTACCAGTAGTAGGATATGAGGGTAGAGCCAGGCTAACAAAGCTGCTCTTGGCTACATTTCTTCAGTAGCAGAGTCAACCTTGCCCCAATGGGTGTTTTCAGTTATACACACTCTAGCACACTCTACACAACTGACAATGGTTAGAGGTTTGAGTACATGTTCCCAAGGAATATGTATTCTCCAAAGTCTTTCAACTATTGATAATCCTTTAAATCAACAGTGAGGCCACAGTGAACCCACTGTCCAGCCTATTATCCTTCCTCTCAGAGTTTTTAGGCGCTTCATCAGCCCACCCTTTCCCAGACATACAAACAGTCAGAAAGTCACAGAGCGCAGGACTTTGCTCTCTAGACCCACCTTTCTGTTGCTGGTCCTCCTGCACCTTCAGCGGACACGTGGACGAACTGGTGAACAGGTGTCTGTCGTCTTTCCTTTGTGTTCTAGACATGGTACTAATGATCTGGCTGTGATTCAGGGACCACTAGCACATTTTGTCTTAGCCAAACATCAAAAACTGTCTTCAGAAGTCACTTGGAAAGAACACAGAGGCACGCGCAGATCTTGCCTTGCGTGTCAAACATTTACTCCTCGAAGAACATGCCAGAGTTTCTCCTGGTTAAGGATTCTGCAGTAAATATTTACCAGTGCTGCACCTCCTTCCTACAAGGATACCAATTTATTTGGCTGGAAACACGACTTAATTCTTAGTCGTGTTAATTAATTCTTAATAAGAATAAGAATTCTTAATTCTTATTTCAAAGCGCCCTGAAACTTTCTTTTAGAAGGTACAAAAAGAAACAATGTCTCTCGGTGAAACTAGCTCTCTAGTTTAATTTTAGCCGTTTTCAATTCCTTCTCTGATGTAAAGTCCAATCCCTCTAGTATAGAGAGGACTGCTAGAGAAACATACAAGCAAAGGGGGAAAGTGCTGCAGGATTAAATCAAGGTTTAAATCTGCCTGGCTGGAGTTCGCCCCTGTGGCAGCTGAACGTGTACAGTTCTTAAGGGAGCCTGGAGGGGGAGGAGACTGAACTAGTTGATTAGCATACAGAGGCAGGCAAGAAATGCCATTCTGATAGCTTTAGCATAGTAACCAAAGCAGGGATTGTAAAGATGTCCTGACAGCACGGCAGTTAACCACCTTACTTCTGCTGCGTTGTCATTAAAGTGCAAGCCCAAAGCAGGGCTTGAGAGGCACAGATGTTCTCGGACACGGGCACATGCAAATGGAAACTGGTACAGCTGGAGCTGGCCGTGAGCTCATGGAAATGTACTGCTGGAACTCTCGGATTTCATAAACAGCTCCGAGGCTCCAGGAGAGGACCGTGATGAGGCTGAAGCAACAATTTAGAGTTCTGCAAGAAAAATAAACGCACAAAACACTACCAGGCAACTTACCTTTGCTTCCCAGCACGGACAGTCTCCATGGCTGTCCCTGGGTTATAAGACAAGCCAGCTTGTGAGTTTGCTTGTGCTTGCGGGTCCATTACTGTTGGAAATCAAACTCCTTAGATTCAGTGAAGTCATGAACATCGTAGATCCTGCCTTGCAGCATGACTTCTTGTAGATTCACAATGTAGGTAGTAGGCAAAGTTAAGGGAGCCGGAGCTGTCTGCAGGCTGGGGTCTCTGCTCATATATGGACACTGGTATTAAACACTCTAATAAGGTTGCTTCCTCATAATATCTGGGAGGCAGGAGAATTGTTCTCTCGTTTTGTTTTCTTCTTTCATCCTAAGGCAATTCACAATTTCCCAAGCATATTTTCATTTCTGAAAACACATGAAGTACATACATTACTTCACCTTTGTAATTCCTGTGACTAATTAAAATGAAAGTTTTGTATTATATTTTGGGTTTTATTTGATAAAACTGTCATAAAGATGTAGACTTGAAGAAGTGGATTCCTGGGCATAACCTGAGGTGTAAAGTTAAGTATGGAATCTACACACACGCACACCCATGTTTGTGTGTGCACACCCGAAGCACAATCACACATGTATGCACACCCAAATATGTGTGCATGAACACACACACACACACACACACGTATCTCTTAATTCTTCTCTGTTCCAGATGAAGAAGCAAAGCCTTCTTACACAGAGCTGGTTTTGTCTTCTTTGATAGACTCCAGCTTTCCTGAAGGTCTGTCTCAAGTGCTACAATGTTAGAGAATAGGCCTGATGCCCTGAGGACCCTTATGGTTCTTCTTTAGGTTACTCTGTGCAATCCTGGGCAGTGGTCCTATAATCCACACCAGGGATGCACCTGAGTTACTGCCCTGAGCTTTGAGTTACACTTGTAACTGTTCTTTTAGGCTCAGGTGTTCTAGGCTCCAGTGGAGTGAATTCAGCCTGGCTGAATCTTATTTGTGACAGGACAGAATAAAGCATAGCAAGGATGCAGAACAGGCATTTCCTTCACAGGCACCTCTTTTCTCCACTTTTTAGAAACGCCCACCAAGTTACTTCCCAACAACCATGCTCTGCTGTACTTCTTGCTAGTGAGTAAAAGCAAGACATTGGAACAGAGAAGTTGCTCAGTTCAAGAAATAGGCAAATGACCATTGCCCTTGTTATTTGTAATTTGATTAAAATATATTGTAATCTCATAAAAGTCACTTTCCTTTTCTGTGACCTCCCCTCACTTCAAAGAATAACACTGATTGTGTATGTGCATGTATGTGCATGTGTCCAGTATGTGGGTACACATGCCCATGCATGCATGTGTGCGTGCATGTCTATATGTGTATGCATATATGTCTGTGTGTATGTGTGTGTGGTATGTGGGTACACATGTCTATGCATGCATGTGTGTGCATGTGTGTGTCTGTGTGTAATTCTTTCTCTCTGTGTGTGTCTGGTATGTGGGTACACCTGTTGATGCATGCATGTGTGGAGGCCAGACTTTGATTTCAAGTATCTTCTCTCAACAATGCCTACCACACATTTTGAGACAGTATCTCTCAATGAACCTTAAGCCCACTGCATTGGCCAGACTAGCTGTCCAGCAAGCCATTGAGCTCCATCTATCTTTGCCTCCAGGGCTGACATTATAGGTGCCTGGGCAGGACCAGGTGGGAATCCAAACTTGAGATAAAATGTTTATATAGCAAGCACTTTACCTGCTGAGAAGTCTCCCAGACCCCCACAGACTTTCTTATTTGGGCCCTTTCTTCTCTATCCTATCCTTTCTTCCTTTCTAGGAACCTGCATTTTTGTGCTCTCCAAAAAGTAGAGTGGAAAGATATGTTGTTACAGGTAAGAGGCCTGTCAGCTGCTACTCTTAGGGGAGACACTTGGAAATTTGGCATCTTATGATTAGTGCTGACAATTCCGTTGAACAATCTAAGTGGTATTCTCTCTTCTCAGTTGAGCCCTATTTACAAAGCAGAAATGCATTACACGTGACATTAGTCCTCAAGCAAGTCACGTGCTTAATTCATAGCTTGCCTTGTCTCAAACATATTTGCAATATCAAGTCTATGGATAAATGCCGATTTTTAGTTTGCGTTTAGTTTTGGGAATTTCATACGATAAGTTCTGACGATATCCACCCTCTCCCCCACCTTCTTTCAGATCCACTCCTTCCCTACCAACCCAACTTGTTGTCCCCCCATTTTACCCCATCAAATCATGTTTGTGCTATCATATATACAGTTGGATATGTAGCTTTCCAATGCAGCATGGTCAACTGAATGAAGGCAACCCTCTCCCGGCAGCCATAGCTGTCAGTAGTTCATTTGCTAGGAGTGGGTCTTCATGCCCACCTTCTCCTATTGGCGTACTCTGGCTTGAGGTTATTCTGCTGTGACACTCTTTCCTAGTCTCCAGTCATCACCTCTGGCTCCTACAGTCTTTGGTGACATGTTACACGGACTACAAGCAACAACATGGAATTTCTCATTTCATCCCCAAAGGACAGGATAAAAAGATCCATAACAGATGACAACTGGAGAACCTGGCCTAGTCTCAATATTATCTCAAAGCTGTGGAACATTTAAACGGCTATTATAGTTCAAGAATAATGAATTACCGCTGAGATTTTAAGCTTCTTGTTCACTTCAAATAACAGAACCCTTGTTCCTTTATGTAAGCCAATAGTAGTTCCTACTCCCAGATCATTCGCCCCTAATATATTGGCCAGAGATATTACAGATCTGTGTTTCAGAATCTTACAATGGTAAGTAATGTGTAATAAATCAGCCATAAAAGAGGAATATGTCTAGCTAGAGTCATATTATTGCAAGTTATTCTAAATTTTTAATCTCATAAAGTTTTCTAAGTAATACAGCTGACTGAATTTCCAACTGTTATACGCTGTGAAAACATGGTTGTACTAGACACGGGTCGAATATTTATTATCCAGGGACACAGGAGGCTTCCCTGGCACTGCCTACTAATAAAAGGTAGCCACTATTCAGAAATCTCCAATCCATTGAACAGCGACATTTCGGTCTTGGGTATCAAAAGCCTCATCTCATTCTATGGTCAAGGCAATGGCAGTTCAGAGTAATATCTATTCTTTGGCTGGTGAGTACTAGGTCTGGCTGATGCAGGGCTCCCTCTGGAGGTCAGCAAAACCCAAGGTTAGTGAGCTGAGTCACCTGAGCCTCAGGGTACCTGAGAACCACAGGATTGCAAGTCAAATGTTTGCAAGTTTAGGAGATTTTAGTCTATCTGCAGAGATGGGAAAGCTCCCTGGTCATCTTCCTAAGGGTGAAATCTGGTTGCCATGTAGTGGGATTTAATGTCCCATAGCTGCACATTATGTCTTTCTTTATTGAAGTTTGTTTTTTTATTTATTTATTTATTTATTTATTTATTTATCTTATTAACTTTATATCCTGCTCACTGACCCCCTCCTAGTCACCCTCTCCCACAATCCTTCTCCCATGCCCCCTCCCCCTCTCTTCTGAGCTGGTGGTGGTGCCCCATGGGTATCCCTCCCACTCCTGGCACTTCAAGTCTCTTTGAGGTTAGGTGCTTCCTCTCCCACTGAGGCCAGGCAAAGCAGCTCAGGTAGAACAACATATCTCACACACAGGCAACAGCTTTTGGGATAGCTCCTGTTACAGTTGTTCAGGACCCACATGAAAGTCAACCTACCTATGAATGGGGAGGCCTAGCTCCAACCAGTGTATGTGCTTTGGTTGGTGGTTCAGACTCTGAGAACCCCAATAAAACGAAGTAAAACCAGAGTTCAAGAGGGAAAAGAAGCTGTTTGATTTTTATTTTTTAGGGGAAAATACACCCAAAGTACATTGATCCTTTTCCCATAATGTCCACCTTCCAGGAAGGATAAGCTGATCCCTGGAGTCTGATTATTGTCTACAGGTGCTGGAGTCACTGATGCCAAGATGAATGAAATGGATTGAGACAGAAAGAGCTTTTTACAGGTAAATATAGAAATAAACCTTCATAACATCAAGCTTTTGTTACTTCATCTAGGTTTACATTAATGGGAAGAAGTGCTAACTAGTATCTCCCATCCTGTCATAACTACCTCCCTTGTTGGGTGATTTGGGTTTTCTGGGTCCATCTACTTTCTCTTCATTTTCTATCTCTACTTCTCCTCATACGCAGTTACTTTTATGATAACTCTGTTGCATTTAGAATGGTTGTAATGTATTAAAATTGAAATTAATTTGCATTCCTCCAGTGGCTAGTGTGGTTTTTCATATCCACGTTGGCCATCCACATTTTGTCTTTCGAAAACTATCACATTAGCTCACTTCTTGATTGGGAACTTCCTTTCTTCCTGTTTATCTTGAGTTCTTTGTTCTAGATACGAATCCTCTCTTGGGTGTGTAGCTAACAAAAGTGTTCTCCCATTTTGAGTGTGCAAAATGAAAATGATATTAAGGATTCATCTCACTCCAGTCAGAGGGGTAGTGCTTGAGAAAGCCAACAACACAGGCTGGCAAGGGTGTGGATGAAAGGAACCGGCATGCATTGCTGGTGGGAATGGAAACTGGTTCAGCCACCGTGAACATTAATATGCAGCTTCCTCAGAAAAACTGAAAATAGATCTGCCCTGTGATCCAGCTCTGCCATTCCTGAGTATTTACCGAAAGGAAACCAAGTCAACACATCTCAGAAATACTTGTAAACTGGTATTTTTTTTTAGCACTGTTCACAGTAACCAAGCGGTGGAAACAAACTATATACCCAACAACAGAAGAATGGATAAAGAAATACATATGAGTGTATTTTTGAGCATATGAAAATATATTCATATTTTTATGAATATATATTAGTTAGGGTTACCATTGCTGTTACAAAACACCATGACCAAAAAATCAAGTCGGGGAGGAAAGGGTATATTTGGCTTATACATCCACATTGCTGTTCATCACTAAAAAAAGTCAAGATAAGAACTCAAACAAGGCAGGATCCTAGAGGCAGGAGCTGATGCAGGAGTTCTACTTATTTGCTTGTTCTGCCTGCTTTCTTATAGAACCCAGGATTACCAACCCAGGGGTGGCACCACCCACAAGGAGCTGGGCCCTTCCCCATTTATCACTAATTGAGAAAATGCTTAACAGCTGAATCTCATGGAGGCATAGTCTTAACTAAGGCTCCTTTCTCACACATGGCTCTAGCTTATGTCAAGTTGACACACAGAATCAGCCAGTACAATTTAGGACTCCAGATGGACATGACCAGAGAAAAACCACTCTAGGATATGTCACAATCAAAACGTCAAGAGTAAAAAGTGAAGACACAACATAAAAAGATCTGGGGATAGTGTCAATTTACCTATAAAAGTGAATATATTACAATAATATCACATTGCTTGTTGGGACTCGTTAAAAAGCCCTAGGTATACAATGATATATTTCAAGCCTTGCAAGTAAATAACAGCCAAAACTACTCATAGCCAGCAAAGCTATCTCTTTAAAATGATTGAGAAAGCTGGGCATTGGTGCACACCTTTAATCCCAGCACCTGGGAGGCAGAGGAGACAAATCTCAAGGCCAGCCAGGTCTACAGAACAACTTCCAGAACAGCCAAGGCTACACAGAGAAACCATGTCTCAAGAAAAAAAAAAAAAAAAAAAAAAAAAAAAAAAAAAAAAAAAAAAAAAAAAAAAAAAAGGCAAAATAAAATGAAACAGATAAAATTATGGAGAAATAAGAACATTTCAAATCAAGAAAAAACTAAGACAGCTATGACAAGTAAGCCAGCCCACTTGGGGGAAAAAAGTACTTAAAAGGAATTCCATGCACAGAGAAGGGGGGAGGTGATCATATGCACAAGTGTACATGAATATACTTCATAAGCGGGATAGATAAACAAAGGAAAGTTGGGAGGGAACGCCTCATGTTCAGCACTGCAAACCATAAAGCCCCTAGCACAAATAGGGGAAGAAGAAAAGTAACAATACTGCAATCAAATCCAACCAACAAAGCTGCATAAATTACAAACTGGACCTGATGGATTCGAAAGAGAGAATAGAAAGTTGGGAGGTTAGGGGAGGGGTGGATCTAGGAGGAGTCAGGGGAGGGGTGGATCTAGGAGGAGTCAGGGGAGGGGTGGATCTAGGAGGAGTCAGGGGAGGGGTGGATCTGATCAAAACAGGTTGTATGAAATTCTTAAAGGATGAATACCAGTTTAGGACAAAAATAAATGAAAAATTCTTCAAAATGCATTCATGTTTTATATCAATATATGTACATTTTAATCGTCAGTCTTCCTGCCTCCACCTCCCAAGTGCTGGGCTTTTAAATATGTACCAAGTATAAATTCAATAATCTTTGATATTTGGTCTCACAGATTTTTCTAATTAGTGTCCTTAAGGTATTTTTTGTGAAGTCAGCGACTTCGACTCCTTTCACTTAGCTACGTGTTAGCTGGGTTTACCCACCTTAAATTCTCTGTGATAGAGTAAATTCTCTGTGGTAGAGTACTCGTCTAACACACGAGAAGGTTTGTATTTGATCCCCATCCCTAAGTGGAGCTGGGAGAATCACTTAAATATACAGATCTAAGATATATGCCTCCATTGTCCCAAACCTCAAACAGTTTAGATAAACAGGAAAAAAAACCCACAAGCAGAGGCTCAGGAGAGACAATCGCCATCCTGAAAATAGATAAAGCAGAAGTCTGTCCCAGGATGCCTAAGACATCAGAGGGACTCTAATGAAGACACCCACAGAGCAGACTGGATGACACCCACAGCTGGAGTCAGCAGAGAAGCTTCTAAAGCCAGAAGTTCCCCTTTCTTCTGCTCACTGGACCTCCTTAACCAATCAGCTTGCTCTTAACATTTTCCTCAGATGTTGATACTCCATCCCTGGAAATCCAGTGAGACTTGAGAAGGGAATTTTGAACTGGATAGTCATTGAAATTAAAATATTAAATTTGACTATAGACATATGAAATTAGACCAATGCAAACCAAAGTGTGCTTTAATATTTCAGCTGGACAGCAAGAGCAGGGCTTGTAAAAGAGAATTGAAAAAAAAAAACATAGCAAAGTAAAGATGTAGCCTTTTGTTCAAGTCTTATTTGAGTTTTTCTGATGCACACTACTTTTTGACAGCACCACACTAGAAAAAGAAAATAGGACACTTTGAATCAGATATTGCTTGAAGCACCAATGTACGATTTGTGTACGACTGTACTGTCCCAGAATCAGTTTCTTTACCCCCATTCAGACTGAGTCTGAAGCTCTGGCATGTGGCTTCACATCCATGTTTTAAAGTATCCCAGGTGATTCTAATGGACATCCATGGTTTTAGCCCACAGGATAGGCATCTGGTTAATTTGCGCCGTGTTTTGTCTCAGCCTTGAGAATACTCTCCACTTTATTCTGCTGATTATGTCCTTGTCCTCAGGTGCTTTGCTGCTCCCTCCTCTTACTCTTCCTCCTCCTCCTCCTCCTCCTCCTCCTTTTGCTGAGGAGTGTGTGACAGTCACATCAGTGACATGGGAAAATCACCTGTATCAAAGCTGATTAGTTGCACTGCTTCCATTGTAATAAAGCAGATCAATTATGGGAGGAGGGCTCTACTGGAAAATTCCTGAGGCTGCCACAGCAGCAGCCTTAGGCTATTATATGGTTAGTACAAATTTCACACACTCATTCAGCAAACAGATATTAGGTACCAAGTATATTCTAGAATCTGGAAATAAAAAGGATGAATATGATGCCAAGCTTCCTAATGTTCTGGGCTTTTGTTTTGTTTTGTTTTGTTTTATTGTGTTTTGTTTGTTTGCTTGTTTGTTTGTTTTGTCATTCAAGAAATCAATGATTTCTTAGCCATCTGGAGTTTACTAGTTTGTAGCTTTGACATTTTAACTACTGTTTTCTAGACTTTGAAATTTGATATCTCAGTAATTTTTTTAATGAGTGAGCTACCAATTCCTAATTTTTCAACTTCATACAACCAAATGAAAGTCTTTTGAACACAAACGTCAGCACATAGGCCATCTTACTATAAAGAGTCAAGTTTTGTGGAAGAGGTTGCAAACCTTAAAATTTAGAACCAGATTGTTATTTATCTGCATCTCTTTCGCAGGATATGTATTGTTCTCCAAATAAATGCTAGAACACATTAAAAGTCACATTGGTAGTCAATATGTAGAAGCAGGACCAAATGTGTCTCCCTAGGAGCCTCCTGAGACACCAACGAGAAAATGCACTTAATGAGGTTTTCAATACAAGAAAGATAACTAACTCCTGAAAGAGAGGAAACTAATGGGGTCAGCCCTAAGATGACTCTAGTTAATGTCTTAAGAGCAGCTCAAGTCTACAGAAAAGGGAGGGGACCCATGCAGATCTAGGAATACTTTGGGATAATCGAGATAAATGCTCAGAATGAGCAAGGTTACAGGAGTCCACAGGAAAGAACACTGGTCAGGAAGGAGCTGTGAAGATAGATCTGTCTGAACACCTGCAGCCTCTGACTTCACAGCAGGAAACTACCCTAGGCCAGAAATACAATCACTTGGAACAGGGAAAAGTTGGGATGCCTGGCAATCACACAGGGTCAGAATAGTGCTTGTACCCAGAATTCACAATGGGGAACCTCATGATTCCTAATTCTAAAAATAAACAGAGCATCAGTGAACTCTTAAATGACTCCACTGGTGGCATATATATGTGTGTGTGTGTGTGTGTGTTTGTGTGTGTATGTGTGTATACATATAAAAATATGTAATTGATATATATGATTATAGTAGTATACATAATTGATATATAATTATATATATTATATATGATAACCATTATAAGCCCCCAAATTTAAGCACAAAATTCATAATGAAAACAATATCAAGACACATATAATATATACAGAGGAACAATGATAATTATAATAGATTTTATGTCATATAATGAAGGTAAGAAGACAAATCTCATTCATGATAATCTTAAAATCTTCACCAAATTACAAATAGAAGGAACTTCTCTGGGCTGGAGAGACTGCTCAGTGGTTAAGAGCACTGGCTGCTCTTCCAGAGATCCTAAGTTCAATTCCCAGCAACCACATGGTGGCTCAAAAGTATCTGTAATGGGATCTTATGCCTTCTTCTGGTGTGTCTGAAGACAGCTACTGGTAGTCATATATAAAATAAGTAAATAATCCTTTAAAAAAAAAAAAAAAGAAAGAAGGAGCTTCCTCAGTTTTACAGAGGAAATTGATATGCAGCCCATACCTACCTGACTTGATAATGAAAGAATTATTTCCCCCAGAAACACATACAAGGATGTTTGCTCTAACAGTTCAATTAAAAGCACAATATATGAACTTCATAAGGAATAATATAAACATTATTTTAAAAATTGCATGGTATGTTCTGGTCAGTGTAAAAAGGCAAAAATAAAATAAAATAAAATAAAATAAAATCACCCAGACTTAAAAAGGAAAAGTACGTGATTTTTTTCAGATGATACAATCATCTATGTAGGAAGTATGTGCAATATCCACATGAATAAGTGAGTTTAGTACAGTGGTAGATTTTTAAATTGATATGAAAAATGGACTGTATGTCTATGTAGTAGCCACAGGAACCCCAACTGAAGCAAGACAATAACTAGCAACACTATCAAGAAGGATGAAATCTTAGAGGGAAAATCTGACAAAACATGTGAATGACCCCAACACTGAAAACTATAAAGATCTTGGTTTAAAAAATTGAAGGCATGAGTGTTTGAGAAACGCCCCATGTTCATAAGACAGAAGATTCCACACTGTTCTGGTCTCAATCTCTTCAGGTTTAATTTTACCTAGAAAATTACTGATGTGAGAAGAAAATTGGTGATTTCGATAAATATAACTGTGCAAATTGACTAATGAGTGGAAATCAAAAGGACGTAGACTAGCCAGATTTATTTTGAGAAAGAACAAAATCAGAGAACTAATGGTTCTTGATAAAGATTTGTTGTAGTTAGAGGAGTGCAAACAGAAAGAGACCAATACCAACACAGGTAAATAGATTTGTATATGGAATGAATTATCCTGAAATAAACTAACACATATGTACACCATTGATTTGGGAAAAAGTGCAAAGGCATCTCTCAGTGGAGAAAATAACGTTTAGCAACCAATGGGAGCAAATGCAGGGACCCACAGCCAAACACTAAGCAGAGCCTGGGAAGCCCCACAGAAGAAATGGAAGGATTGTAGAAATCAGAGGGAGGGAGGAGACCTCAAGAACACAGGCCATAGAATCATAAGAAAGGCTCATAGGGACACAGAAACTGAAGCAACAAGCACAGATCCCGTATGAGTCTGCGCTGGGTCCTCTTATACCTTATGGTTGTGTAGCTTGGTGCTCTTGCAGACTCCTAACAGGAGACACTCTTATTTCATCTTAAAGATTTCTCATACACCTTCTCAAAGGAGTTTCAGAGATCCAGTCCATGAGAGGCCAAGGCAACACAATTACAAAGATCTCTGAAGACACAGTGTTTGGATAAATTACTGCTGGGCTTTATACAGTTCACTTTTCAAATAAATATGATCACTTTGATGTTTGCTTTGACAAGATTTGGTCTTGAAGGCATGCAAGCAAAGCTGTTTTCTGGCTTAGGTTTCCCTTGGGATATGCTTTGATAAGAAAAATCAAGGGTTTATCAAATTGTGCTCATTCCAGCAATAAGAAAACAGCACTTGCCTTGCCGTGGTCTTCTTAATATTTTTACAGCTGTCTCTCTTAGAACTCACTGCCTGTTGCTTGGAATAACATCTTTCCTGGTTAGTAAATCCTCAGGTGTTTGAATTGATGTTTGCTTATGTAACCTTGTATTCAAGTATATATTGTATTAAAAATACGTTTGGGGGCTATTAGGAGAACTGAGGTTACAGCAGTGAGAAGATCAAAGAAAGCCCACGCCCTTATATTAAATCTTGAGTTTGACACACGAGTATAAACGTTGGAGTAGTGGAGAGAAGTAGTGTTCATTCCTCCAGTTTCTGGGGATGTGTGAGTCAGTTTGAGCTGCTATAATAGATATACCATGGGCTATAATAGATACATCGTAACAACATCTATTTCTTATCGTTCTGGAAGCTGCTAGTCCAACACCAAGGTGCTAGCAGATTTGATGTCTAGTGAGGACGGTGTACATATCTGTGTTCTCAGAGAGAAGATGCTGTTTCTCTAATGCTTCTTCCTTCCAGGGTAGCTTAGGAATCTATCTTCATGTCCTAATTATCATCTGAAGCCTCTGCTCCCAGATGCCAGCACCTCAGAGATCAGGAATCCTGGGGGGCAGATCCAAAGAAGCTAAACAGGAAGGAGGGCCCAAGCAAGGATGCTTGAATCTCACTTAGAAGGGGAGATAAAATAGCCATAGGATGCAGATGGAGAGAGGGAAGTGGGTGGGAGAGGTGATGGGGAAGGGAATGGGGGGGGGTTTCAGGATCAAGTGTGGGGAAAGACAGGAGAGAGGGCCAGAGGGCTAAGAGAATGAATGGAAATCTGCAGCTAGTAGAAGTAGGGGTTTGGGGGGCATCTCTAGGGCACGTCAGAGACCTGGGATGGAAGAGGCTCCCAGAAGTCTGTGGAGGTGACTTTAGCTGAGACTCATAGCAGTAGGAATATAAAACTGAAGTGGCCACCTCCTGTGAAGGAGACCCCCCCCAGTGAAGGGATAAGAATACCAACACACCCACAAAACTGTTGACCTGAAATTTGTTCTGTCTACAAGAAATGCAAAGCAAAGATGGAGCAGAGACTGGCCAACCAATGACTGGCCCAATTTGAGATCCACCCCAAGGGCAAGGACCAATCCCTGGCACTACTGATACTCTGTTATGCTGGCAGACAGGAGCCTAGCATAACTGTACTCTGAGAGGCTCCATGCAGCAGCTGACTGAAACAGATACAGAGGCCCACAGCCAAGCATTGGATGGAGCTCGGGGAGTGTTACGGAAAAGTTGGGGGAAGGATTGAGAGACCCAGAGGGACTCCACAAAGACCAACAGAGACAACTAACCTGACCCTTGGAGATTCTAAGACTGAACCACCAGCCAAAGAGCACACATGGGCTGGACATAGGCCTCCCCACACATATGTAACAGAAGTACAGCTTGGTCTTCAGGTGGGTTCCCCAATAACTGGAGCAGGGGCTATCCATAAATCTATGAATCCTGTTCCCCTAACTGGGCTGTCTTGTCTGTCCTCAGTGGGAGAGGCTGCACCTAGCACTACACTACTTGATATAAGAGGGTCAGAGGATACCCAGGAGGTTCTCCACCCTCTCAGAAGGGAAGGGAAGGGAACTGGAGGGTTGGGGGAGGGACTATGTGAGGGAAGATGGGGAGGAGAGGGGATGTAAAGTGTGAGGGGAGATGAGGAGGAGGATCAGAATGTGAAGTGAATAAGCAAGTAAATTAATAGAAAAAGAATCTTGAAGGGACACACATTTTCATTTGGAAGGGAAGGGGCAGGGAGGGGTTTGAGGATCTGTGGTTCTTAGAGCTCAGGTAGAAGCACTCAACTTGGATGTTGTCTCACTTCAACAATCACTTCAACAAGGTCTTTCACTGCAAGAGGCAGGCACCACTATGTGCAATCTGGGCTCCCACTCTCACAAATAGACCCTAGGCGCCAGTCTTTTTAAGTGTGTTTCTCATCTTTTTTCCTCTATATCAATCTTTGCCTGTGGGAAAACAACCAGAAAAGTGACAGTTTCGAAAAACACAGCATTAATCCAGGCTTGAAAAATTCCCAGGAATAAGGAAGTTGTTAGTTTTTATAAGAATAATGTCTAAACATAGTGATTTAAAATTGTTCCTTGTTCTCGGCTTGACTGATATTTCTCTTCTCTTTAAATCCTTAGCCTATAAATATTCAGTAAACTTTAACCACACAACAAAAATGGAATTGTATTCTTTCCAAGTCAACTCTGTCAGCGAAGCCAGCTGTCACGACGGCTATGACAACTCTGGAGTTGCAGAAAGGATTCACAGCTCAGTGCAGAAGTCCGATTTATTTAGGTGAGGGCTTGAGACATAATCCTCTCCCCGAATACCACAGGAAGACAACAACTATAAGAGAAGATGTAGGCAGACAAACGAAAGAATAACTGAGAGCAGAGTACGATGTCGTGTTACAACTGCCCTTCCCAGAAAGGTCCTTGACTACAGGATCAGGTGATTGTACTTCAGTTGGATTAGACTCATATTTTGTATGTATGGGTAATAACCCTACAGACTATTGAAATTTATTTGTAAACTCTTTATAGCAAGACATAATTGTTAAAACAAAGAAAAGTAAATAGCTTGGACTTTGATTACATTTAAAAATGGATGGTTAAGGTGAGGGCTTTTTCCTGTTTGTTTTGGTTTTGGTTTTTCCAGACAGGCGCTCTCTGTGGAGTCCTAGCTGTCCTGGAACTCACTCTGTAGACCAGGCTGGCCTCGAACTCAGAGACCCACCTGCTTCTGACTCCCTACTGCTGGGATTAAAGGCGTGGGCCACCACTGTCCTGCAGGTTTTTTGTTCTTTTGTTTTGTTTTATTACCAAGGGAATCCTATGCAGGATTTTGTACCTGTGCCTGCATGATACAACATGTTCCCTACATTTCCCTAAGGTGGGTTCCGGGTTTTAGGTTTTACATTGATTTAAGGGCATAATTTCACTCTTCTTTATGTAAAACTGTAGTTTCCCCCAAACCATTTGTTAGAGGTAACAAATTCTCAGGAGTTAATGCCAATACTTGACAAGTGAGTCCTCATGAAGCTAAAAATCTTCTAAAGGAAGCAGTTGACAGAATGAAGAAAAGCCCGCAGAGTGGAAAACTCGTCACCAGGTCTCCATCCTGTACAAGTCTAGTGTCTAGACTCTACGGAGAGCTCATAAAACAAGCAACAAGAAAACAACACACTAGCATTTGGGTTTTGGATTTGAACAGAGAGTTCTCAAAAGAAGAAATATGAGTGGCTAAGACGTGTTTTTAAATGTGTTCAATATCCTTAGCCACCGGGCATATGAAAATTAAAACTGAAATTTTATCTTACTTCCGTCAGAATGACTACAACTGAGAAAACAAATGACAGCGCATGTCGATGAGGATGTGGAGAGAGGGGTTCCATCACTCACGATTGATAGAGATGTGAATTGCTGCAGCCATCCTGGGATTCAGTGGGGAAAGTCTTCAAAAACCTAGAAGTAGATATGCTCTGTGAACCAGTTTTGCCACTCCTGGGCAGATAGTCAAGGGAACCTATACTGTACTATGGGGATACCTGCTCGTTCATGTCCATTGCTTCTCTATTCACAATAGCTAGAAATGGAAATAGCCTATGTGTCCATCAATTGATGTGTGCGTAATGACAATCTGATTTGTTACTCAGCTAAGAAAAGAATTACGAATTTTTAAGGTGAATTGGTAAGACTGAAGAAGATCACACTAAATGAGGTCATACATTCACAGAAAAACTGGCACCAAGTTGACATATCAAGTTAATCATGCCACTACACTAATAAAACACAGGACTATTTTTATATTTCCACATATACAGGTAGATGTGTTCCTGAAGAGCTGATTTCCATGGATACCCACTCCTGATTTATAATAGGGTAGTACGGTTTCATTTACTTTGCAGTGGTTCAGAAGTGATGTACCTCCTAGGCTGTGACACACAGCACAGCATTCCCTTGTGATGCTGGGCCACCACATGAGTTACAGCTCCAGGTGGCTCCTGTAACCACAGGGGGAACAGCTGATGCCCTCTGTGGTGTACAGTGCTGGCAAGAGAACATGGTGCTTCGTGTCTTAGGTTTAATAAATGCATTTTTATCTCACAATGTTATAGAGTTGCAATAATAAGCTTGCTGGTACACAAACGCATCGTAAGTTGAAGGATCATCTACATTTTCTGATGAAAAATTCTATCAGCTGAATTAAGAAGAAAACATGTTTAAATGTAAACTTATTTGTTTCAGGAGCTTGAGAACAGCCCACTTATATGACAGCTTGGTCTGCACTTCTGATCCTCTTACGGTTGAGGTTGTGCTAATCAAACTGGAACCCACTTCCCTCCACTTAGAATAGTTTCCAGAGTTTCAGGCAGAAATGAATGAGCTAAGGAAGATGATGCACTTTCCATTATTTTCCTGGCTACAGATTCAATCTTCTCTGTTGTAAGCTAAGGGATCAGGGTTGAATCATGTCTTAAGACTATTTAGGTACAGGAGGTGGTTAGTCTAGGACTGTCCTGTAGAAAGGGGAATCATCTCTTAAGACTCTTTAGGTACAGAAGGTGGTTAGTCTATGACTGTCTTATAGAAAAGGGAATCATCTCTTAAGACTATTTTGTTATGGGGATGGTTAGTCTATGACTGTCTTGTAGAAAGGAAACAGCAGATATGTAAAGGGGAGGGCTACTAAGTGTCTATGTTCATATAGAAGTGACTCCAGTTACCAAAGCAAAGTTCTTTTATATTCTGGCCATGACTCCCCAGATTCCTCAGCATCCCACCATGACTGTGAAGAAGCTAGGCTGAGGCTGTCAGGGGTCAGGCTTAGTGAAGATCTTGTAAAGTGTTGGACAACAACGGATGAGAACAGCAGATGTTATTCATGACTTCTGCCACCAGGATATGAAAAAAAAAAAAAGGCAAAACGAGGTATGACTAGCTATTTCTGGAGAGGTGAAAGATTGTAGTGCTTTCCAGCATTTTAAAAAATGGCGGACACAAAGCCTGCTGACCTGGCTAGTTTTATGTCAACTTGCCACAAGCTAGGGTCATCTGAAAGGAAGAAACCTCAATTAAGAAAACTCTATCATTAGATCCAGCTGTAGGACATTTTCTTAATTAGTGATTGATGGGGGAAGGGCCAGCCCATTGTGGGTGGTGCCATCTCTGGGCCTGTCTTCCTCAGTTCTATAAGAGAGCAGGCTGAGCAAATCATGAGTAGCAAGTCAGTAAACAGCACCCTTCCATGGTGTTTGCATCAGCTCCTGCTTCCAGGATCCTGTCCTGTGTGAGTTCCTAACTTGACTTCTTTCAGTGATGGACTATGATGTGAGAGTGTAAGCCAAATAAACCCTTGTCTCCTCCACTTGCTTTTTCTACAGTGTTTCATCACAGCAATAGAAACCTTATCCCTAACTTTGACTTAGACATACTGTTAGGCCCCCACGAAGGGAGGACCTCACCCAAGCCTCGGAGATTTGCGGCCACCCATTAACTCACAAGACACTGAACTTGATGCAATCAGCAAGAGGTATATTTCGATCAGTATACTGAGGTCAAGACCCATGACCCACACAGGGGCAGTGGGGTCTGACCCCGGGGCTTTGGAGACAGAGAGAATTTAAAGCCAAAAAGCACAACTCAGGGGGGAAACCACAACCCAGGGAGAGTGAAGGAGGGTTATTGGAGAGCACCTGTGGAAAGTTCCAGCCCATTATTCAGTTTGTGACAGGGTACAAGGAAGAGTCATGGGGAACATTTTGTATAGACTATTCTCTAAGAGCCTGTACGTAATCAGCCATCTATCTTGTGGTCAGCCAAGTTTCTGAAACACAGAGCTCACGACCAAGCTGACCTGCACTCTTGGTTCTGCTTGCCTGTTAGGAGTTTTTGAAAATTCTTAACCCTTTCAGTACTAAGGGAATCCACATAATGAGCATTGAGGGTTCAATCTGGAAGGGAGGGTTGGTGCATTTCTCATCAGGAGCCTTCATCTGTGCCTAGGGGGTGAATTATAATAGAGTTCTAAGGCAGCCAACAGGTCTGAGTAGGGACAGCCCATGTTCCACTGTAAGGTACAGTATGTGAACTTTCCATGGGCTCAGTGTGAGTCATCTAAGCTGCTTTCTTCCCCAGCCCATGTGGCCTGATAAATGGTAAGCCCTTAAGGGAATGAGACTAGGGTCCTGGAGATAAGGGGAAGAATCGGATTTTTGTGCAAATGTCCATTCCCATGTGATGGTTTGCATACGCTTGGGCCAGGGAGTGGCACTATTAGGAGATGTGGCCTTGCTGGAGTAGGTGTGTCACTGTGGGTGTGGGATTTAATAGCCTAGTAGTAGCTGCCTGGAAGTCAGTCTTCCACTAGCAGCCTTCAGATGAAGCTCCTCCTGCATGATTGCCTGAATGTTGCCATGTTCCTGCCTTGATGATAATGATCTGAACCTCTGAACCTGTAAGCCAACCCCAATTAAATGTTATCCTTATATCAGTTGCCCTGGTCATGGTGTCTGTTCACAGCAGTAAAGCCCTAAGACACCTCTTAATTTTGTGCAGAAGGTCACATGAACTGCACCAAACACTACCCCTCACAACCAGTGAGTAAACAGATGGAGCCCACCAAGGAGTGAACTCATGCCAGACACAGAATCTTTCTATAATCAACATTCAACTAGGAGTCCCGAGGCCTCTGCTCCGATGCTGAACTGTCAAGAATAGACTAACTGAGGTCCTGAGAGCCTAACAACCAGAGAAAAGAACGGTGAACGAGGACTCAGGGAGCGGTAGACTGGATGAAAATGGATAATGAGTAAAGATGATAACACTAGACTTTCTGAATACATATTTGATGGAGATAATGTTTCAGGTGCTGAAAATTTGACAGTGTTATCCGAGTTTTCTAAATTGTCCAGATTCAGTTGCCCTGTTGCTGGGTAAATACACCAGTCAATCTAAACAAGACAGCATGAACCACACATACATAGCACTGCTTGATGACGTTCTAATTCACCCTTGCTAAAGAACAAATTCTATGATGAGTTTTTTTTTAAAACCTAGAATTATCTTTCAAAGGACTTGTTCATTCACAGAAAGTGCTTGCAATGACTATTGGTGGATTTTACAAGCACTGATTAATTCTGCCTGAATTGATTTGATTACCTTCCCAATGAAAAGAAGGGCTGAGGAGATGGGAGACATTTTGGAGAGAGAAGAGGAAAAGCAGTGGCCAGTGGAACCTCTATTTTTGCACTGCTGGCTTTTTTTTTTTTTAAGGGAAATTTGACCAACGATGAATTATATTGTTCATTTTATATTTTCCAAAGATATACAATCTTTATTTCCTCAGTGCCTGGTACACAATGTCTTAGGGTTTACTGCTTGAACAGACACCATGACCAAGGCAGATGATATTTAAATGAGACCATCTCACAGGTTCAGAAGTTCAGTCCATTATCATCAAGGCAGGTGCATGGCAGTGTCCAGGCAGGCATAGTGCAGGAGGAGCTGAGAGTTCTACATCTTTATTCCAAAGGAAGCCAGGAGCAGAAGGTCCTCAGGCAGCTAGGAGGAGGGTCTCAAAGCCCTCCCCCATAGTGACACACGTCTCCGACAAGGCCACACAACCTCCAATCACCACACCTCCTAATAGTGCCATTCCCTGGAACAAGCATATTCAAACAACCACACACAGGTACTATTTAATAAAAGGTAATTACATCTGATATGACAGCTATAATCTTTGACATCATAACTAGCTTGAGAATATCTGTCAAAGAGGCTCTGTGGAGTCCATATCTGAATTCTTGGCAATTTGGTTAGGCATCAGGATGGCCCCCAAGGCTCTCCAGAACATTGCTCTGGCCATGTTGCATTGAGTAGATGCAACATTACATCTGGGTAAATGCCCTGTGCCTGTAGCTCACTGTGCTTTAGTTGTAGTGGTTTGAATAAGAATGTCCCCCTAGACTCATACACTTGGATGCTCATCACTAGGGAGTGGCACTGTTTGAATAGATTAGAAGGATTAAGGGGTGTGTTCCCATTGGAGGAAGTGTGTCATAGGAGGTGAGCTTTCAGGTTTCTGCCAGGTCCAGTCTCTCTCTCTCTCTCTCTCTCTCAATTTCTCTCTCTCTCAATCTCTCTCAATTTCTCTCTCTCTCAATCTCTCTCTCTCTCAATTTCTCTCTCTCTCTCTCTCTCTCTCTCTCTCTCTCTCTCTCTCTCTCTCTCTCTCTCTCTCTCTCTCTGTCCTTGCATATCTTGGTAGTTCTCAGGTACTTCTCCAGCACCATGCCTACCTGTGTCATACTCTCTGCCATGGCAATGGACTACATCTCTGAAACTGTAAACAAGTCCCCAATTAACTGCTTTCTTTTATAAAAAGTCACTTTGATTATGGTGACTCTTCACAGCAACAGAACAGTAGCTAAGAAAGATACATTGCCTGCATCTCTCTCTGTTAATTCCTACTATGTACTAGCAACAGAGTGCTGACTTGGAACATTTTTCACTCCAAGAAGCCTCTTCTCTCTACACTACTTTTCTCTGGAAAAGAGAGTCGATTAATGAGACAGTTGATCTGTGATGGGAAAAACCATAAAACCAGACAGCAGCTACCTTAGGTTATTGGGTATTTTGTTTAGGATTGAAATCAAAAGATAAAATTGAAGAAGCCATTGTATCAAGGGCACAGACAGGAAGAGCTGTAGGCTTCTGGATCTAAATTAGCTCTACTTATGGGGCCATAGATAAAATGCCTTTCAATAGTACAGAGAATACAAGGAAAGGTTATGTTACCTGACAGGTAAAAAATACAAACACTAACAGTTATTGAATTAAGATGTACTCTCAGATGCTCCCAGTAGCCTGTGGGGTGAAAATTTCCCCCCAAATTCAAAGGGATTAAGCAGCTTGCTCAAGCCTGAATAATGTCTTGTCTATACATGTCTGAACTCATTCCCATCTAATTTCAACCCATTCATAACTTTGTGCAACTATCTCAGAGATGTCCCTGGCCAAAGGAAGGGTGGACAATGTTTGAACACAGTTTCGTGTTGCTTCAAAGAGTAGAGGCTGAATCACAAGGTGGGGCTGAAGGGGGCTGATCCGTGTTCACTATAAGAATTTTGAGTCACCAGAGGTAGCCCAATAAAGATGGAGGGAGGGTTTAGCTGCTTATAAGACACTGAGATCTGGGCCCAGGGCCAGTCTCTGAAAATCAGAGTAAGTGTGGTCTGTGCTCTGTGTTGAGAACTCATACTTAAGCTGAGGAGTGAGTCTGCCTTCTGTGCTCCGTGCTCCGTGCTCCGTGCTCCGTGCTCCGTGCTCCGTGCTCCGTGCTCCGTGCTCCGTGCTCTGTGCTCCGAGCTGAGCCCTCATCATTCAGCTGAGACGTTGGCCTTGACATGTTTTCAGGCTTTCCCAACACTCTAAGTCTTCCCTTCTGTGATTTTGGATGACACATTGCAGAAGGTATCGTAAGTGACATCTATTCCCCAAACAAGACAGGTGCATCTCAGAAATTTGAGGAACACTGTCTCCCACACAATCCCCATGCACCCAGGGGACACCTGACCACCCTATTTAGGACCCCCAGTTTTCACCACCGCTGCCAGACCCCCCCAATTCCCTCCCTCTGCTTTGCCTTCTTTTTCACACTTAATGCACATTATTCTATAAAACGCACATCATTAATACTTTATTTATTATTTCCTCCTACTCTGGTTTGATGGAATCAAGGTTCTTTTTCTTCTGTATTCTAGTATCTTGAATATTATAGCATCAATAAATACTTATTAATGAGTATTTAGGATTATTAGTATTTATTAATTATTAATAATTAGTATAACAAGGTTGGGAATCTAAACTCAAACTCCACTAACCCCCACGTGAGTGGTTTTGAAGAAAATATTCCATGGTTCTGGATGCCAGTTTCCTCTCAAGTTCTCTATGTCTAAAAAATATTTATAATTTAAAAATTCAACTGAGTGGTTTGTTCTTTGTCTTAAAAACTTGGACAAATAATTTTTAAGTAAACATGGATTCAAATATAAAAAGAAAAGGTGCCAGCCATTCCTTGTGATGCTCACTGGTGCTTTATGCAGCTGGCCACTGGACTGAGTCTTGCCCCGCTCAGATCCTTCCTCTGAGAGCTGCTCATTATTGGAAACACCATCAACAGACAAATCTAGCAACCAGCATATGTTTACACACTGCATCTATGAACCTTCGTGCTGGGGATTTTCCACTGTGTGGTTACTGTCTAGGGGAAAATTTCAGAGCAGTAGGACAAAGATTGATGGCATTCTTCTGATACTGTGTGAGCCATGTTGCTTGGCATCTCCCAACACACCAGACACACAATAGGCAGTGTGACTGAGTTTGCTTCACCCACATACATTTTGTAAGTTTTGTTATTTTTGGATATATTCAGATGGTTTCTTCTGAATATGTGGGAGGGATATTGTACATACCATGGGAAAACACACATTCACTAAATAATTAGTTGATAATATTTAATGTATATGTAGTGAAACATATTTATACATAACTAAAATAATATTTATGAGGAATAAAAAGCCTTAAGGAACTATAAAAATAAGACTGAAGTAATCTCAAACAAACAGAAGGAAGAAATTACAGCATAGATCAGTAAAACTGAAAGAAGAGGGAGCCAGCAAGATGGCTCAGTGGGTTGAGGTCTTTCTCTGATGACCAGAGTTTAGTCCCTGGGACACTCCTGGTGGAGTAAGAGGACTGATTCCTGCATGTTGTCCTCTGATCCCAATATGTGAAAACCATGGTACATAAACCCCATACCAACACAAAAACACAAATGAATGCACATATTCATGATCAAAATAAATAAATGCAATAAAAATTTAAAAATAAAACACAAAAAATACAATTAATCAAAGAGTTGATTTCATTGTTCTCATTTGGCCCTTTGTATCACTATATTCTATCTCCCCTCTACTGAAATTCTCCCATGGTCCCTTTCCCAACCTGTGTGGTATTCCAGAGGAAACACGCATATTTAAAAAATTTAAAGCTATCATCCACAAATGAGATCAAACACACACACACACACACACACACACACAACACACACAACACACACACACACACACACACACACACACCATTTGTTTTTCATCCATTGACTGTAGGATTTCATGACTTCATCTTCCTTAGCTGAATGATACTGCATTGTGCAAACATACCTCATTTTCATTATGGACATCTAGATTGTTTGCATTTCCTTGCTATTGTGAATAGAGCAGCGGAGAGCACAGATACACAAGAGTCTCTCTAGTACAATGTAGATCCTCTTGGATAAAGGCCCAGGGGTAGAATAGCTGGATCATAGGGTACATCTATTTCTAGCCCTTTGAGGAACTTCCACACCAATTTCCACAGTGGCTCCACCAATTCACATTATAATAGGATGAAGAGATCGTCTTTCACATTCTCACAACATATTGCTGTCATTTGTTTTCTTAGTCTTAGTCATTCTGTTTGAAATAAGATAAGATTTCCGTTTTAATTTGAATATTTCTGATTGCTAAGATATCTGACACTTAAAAATACTTCTTAGCCATTCATATTTCTTCCTTTGAGAACTGTACTGGCTAGTTCTCATCAACTTGACACAGGCTAGAGTAATTTTAGAAGAAACATCAACTGAGAAAACGCCCTCACCAGGTTGAGTCGTTGAGCAAACCTGTGTGATGCATTTTCTAGATAGATGATGTGGTAGGGCCCAGATCATTGTGGTGGTCCTAAGAAAGTGGTCCAGAGGGTGAATAAGAAAGCAGGCTGAGCAAGCCATGAGGTGCAAGCCAGTAAGCAGCACCCCTCCATGGTTTCTGCCTCAGATCATGTCACCAGGTTCTTCTTTGAGTTCCTTCTCTCCCTTCCTAGGATGTTAGACAACATAAAAGTTGTAAAATGTGATGAACAATTTTCTTACAAGTTGCTTTCAGTCGTGGTGTTTCATTACAGCAATAGAAACCTTTACTAAAATAAAAATTCCCATTTAGGTCTGTGATCCATTTTTAATTGGGTTGTTTATATTATGGGTGTTTGGAATCTTCTGAGTTTTTGTATATTCAGTTAAATGTGTAGCTAATAAATACTTTTTCCATTCTGTAGGTGCCTCTTGACTTGCACATTTGTGTCTTTTACTCTACAAATGCTTTAGTTTAATTGGATTTTATTTATTAACTGTTGGTCTTAATGTTTGTGCTATGAGGGTTCTGTTTAGAAAATCAGTTTATGCCAATGGGTTCAAGCTCACCTATGCTTTTCCTTCTATAAAATTTAAGGTAGTGTTTTTATGGTGAGGTCTTAGATCTGTTTGGATTTAAGTTTTGTGTACAGCGAGAGATGAGGATAGAGTTTGAGCTACACACAGCTAACCTGTTTGACTAGAACCATTTGTTGAAAATGTTCTTTTCTCCAACATGTATTGGTCTCTATCAAAAGTCAGGTGGCTGCAGGAGGATATGTGCTGCAGGGTTTATTATGTGGGTCCTCAATTCTATCCCGTTGGCTAGTATGTCTGTTTTTATGCAGTACTATGCTGTTTGTATTGACAAAGCTCTGAGCTGGGACATATCCGAGATGGTGATTCCTCCAGGAGTTCTTTCATTGTTCAGGGTAGTTTGGGCTGTTTCTACGACTTTTGTGTTTCCATATGAAATTTTATATTATATTTTCCAATTTCTGTGACGAGTTACATTGGAATAGGGGCCAGAATAGGTGTGTAGGATAAAGAAAAAATATGAGGAGAAACAACTAACATTAAAGACATTTGAAAAAGTCATGTAGATTCTACTACCATATAAACTTCATTGTGTGTGTGTGTGTGTGTGTGTGTGAGAGAGAGAGAGAGAGAGAGAGAGAGAGAGAGAGAGAGAGAATGGATTTACCCTATAATGAGGCAACGATGCCCTGAAAGATAATATAAACTAATACAAAAGCTTAATATCAATCTCATTTGGAATTGCTGGCCTTTGTCAATGCTCCTTGTCACCCTCGAGAACTTGACAGTAAGACACTATTGTAGAAGACACCACATACTTGAGACATAGAACACATAAAAAGGAAGCAGATACTCAGCTGGAAGTTTCATTCCTAATGGTTAGTTTTCACAGTCCTAGAAGGGGCTATTCATGCTACCAGAGGAAAAAATCAATCATTAATCTCACTGAGCTGCGAATACTGAAAGCTACAATTGTGACTAGCATGACAGGCAAATCCATCAGTACAATAATGGCATAGATGTAACAGAACCAACCACCTTCTGATTGTATTTAAGACCCACTCCACATGATGGACCCAATACCTGACAGTATACTGGTCCAAGAACCTGTGCTAGACAGACAGGTCATAGGCTCTAGGGGATAATATACTATTATTCTGTTAAATGGACATATTAGTAAACTAACAGAAGTTATATCTATAAAATTAATTCCTGTCTCAACCCTCACCAGAGAAGCTTCTTTTTGCAGTAGCTGGTGATTAACACTGGGACTTACAACTGGTTAGGTGTAGAGAATGAGAGACTCTGGAATGCTCATTTATACATGTATTACATTTCTTTCCCCTGGGCTCCTATGTTATTGTGGAAGACAAAACAGAAAGATTGTAAGAGCCAGAGGTGGTGATAAATGTGAGGAACTAGTGTTCTCTACATCAGCAGTGCAGATACACATATGAACCCACAGCAGTTATGACAGCAGGCACAAGCTAGACAAAATCAAGTGGGAATGTAGACATGAAAGTCTGACCCTAAGCTAAGGAGCCATTGGCGACTGACAGCTGCTGGAAAGGAGAGAGTCAATTTTCCTTAAGGGTGTGTCCCCTTGTAGGTTAATCATAGTCTAGTTGGTGACCAAACATCCTGGAGTGTATAAATAGCACAAACTGTACTTAATGTTTTTCTAAAAGGACATATGATTGGGTACATAGAAAAGAACAGTGTGGTGGGGGAGGAGGAGGTATCTGGAAAAGGGAGATGTATATTGTCAAACACAATGTACAAAATTCTCAACTAACAAAAATTAAGGAAAAATAGTCAATGCTCTGAAAAGACCAATAAAGTTGACAAGCTTTTAAAAAAAGCTGGCAAAAAGAGAAAATAGAAATTGTTGGTGCTCAAAATAAAGATGGAGGGACAACTACAGACCCCATGGACATTGAAAGGGGAGCAGGGAACTACTACCCACAACTCTACACAGAAAATTTGACAGCTTAGACGAAATGGATCAGTTCCTTGTAAAGCAAAAGTGCAGACAGCTCACTCAACATGAAAGACATAATCTGAATAGTCTTAACACTGCTAAGGAAATTGAATTTATAATTTCAAAACTCGTGAAAAAGAAAAGTTCATGTCCAGGAGGCTTTAGCAGAGAATTCCACCAAAATGTTTCTGTAGTAAAACTGCATCTGTGGGCTGATGCCCGGGATGTAGTTACAGGAATGAACTCAGACAAGATTATAAGAAGTCTGATTCATTCAACCCATAGACTCATTAGAAATATTTATTATTTTTAAGAAAGATTTACTACATATCCTACATAACCTCTTCTAGAAAACAGAAGACTGCCCTTTCTTTAATGTCCAGGGCTAGGTATCTTTTAAATTGGCTAATATTTGGGTTATTTAGTTAAATCCCACCCTTTATGAGAAACATGACACTTCTCTGCTTAGCTAAACCTGATAATCTTATAAATATCTGTTGAACAAACATTCTCATCCAGATATAACTACAGAATAAATAGGATAACATTTTTCTTTCTAGACTACATTAGAGTCATGGGACCACTGGGTGTGGTGGTGGTACACACCTTTAATCCCAACACTTGAGAGGCTGAGGCAGAAGGATTAAGAGTTTGAAGTAAGGCAACCTGAACTACATAGAGAGCACCAAGACATCTTTAGCTATAGAATACGACACTGTTCTTAAAAACAATTAAATGAGGTAAATAAATCTTAGGATTGATTTGATGTCACCCTGAGATGTATGGAAAATATTTCCTAATATAAAGAAAGGCTCCTTTAGCTGGCATTTCCGCTAAGACGCGTGTCTAGAATGTGCCAACTGAAGCTCCTACCTTGTCCATTATTCATTTTATGAAGCAAATCTCTCCCAAACTTGGTGGCTTAAAATAATAAATATTTCTAATGAGTCTATGGGTTGAATGAATCAAACTTCTTATAATCTTGTCTGAGGTCATTCCTGTAGCTACATCCGGGCATCAGCCCACAGATGCAATGCCTGTTTTTCTATAGCCTCTCAGTATGGCTAGCTTGGTTTCCTCACAAAATAATAGTTTCAAGACAAACATACTAATGTGGTTAATTGAATGCCTGGCATTTTAGATGAAATGGCTGGAGTATCTTTGAGCTGGCCATGTGGTCTTTCTGTCAAGATAGGTAGATGCCTTACATGGTATCCCAACATTTTCATCAAACAAAGGCTTCTTAAAGTCTATTACTGGAATAGAGTAGGCCATACCACACTAGCCACATTCTACTAGATAAATAAGTTCACCATGTCAGCCCATGTGGGGAGCTGACAGAAGGCGGCTATCATCCTTGTAGCCATCTTGAGCCATATACCCTGAAAAGAGACTTGATTACATTAGCCTACAACAGCTGAGCACACTCTGATAATATCTTGCTTTAGATAGCCAAGATTTTCCCTTGGGTGTGTGAGACTTAAAGGTGTGTGACTTAAGGGTGTGACTTAGAGATCAGATTTAGAGACAAGACCTAAGGGCATGATTAAAGGCATGACTTAGAGGCGTGGCTTAGAAGTGAGACATATAAAAGGCAAGAGGCAGACAGGAATGTTCAGAACAATTTGGAGTATCAGAGAATCAGACACTTCAGAGAGACACTAGGAACAAAGAATCAGACACTTCAGAGACTACAACTTGGGAGTAGGAATTAGGCATTAGGAGAGAACAACTTGGAGCTAGTGATTATTAAGTATTGAGAACTTGGAAGAAAGAACTTGGAACTTGGAGGCACTAGGGACTAGGAACTCAAGACTTGGTACTTGGAGAGAGGAAGAGAGAGACTGAAGAATAAACGGGATTGAATCACACTCTGTCTGGTCTCCATTCCTCGAGTCCATCCTCATTCTTTCTCTTGCTGAACCCCAACCCTCGGACCGGAGCAGCTTGGGGCAGTGCGGGCTCTAACAGTTTAGCCCCCAAGGCTTTTGGCAGTGCAGGTTCCAACATTGATAGAGCAGTCCGTGACATTTTTGGCCACTAAGTGTGGAGCAGCTTGGACCGCAACAAGCCCATACTAAATGGAGTGAGAAATAAACACCATGTCTTAATTGAATGAAAGTATAGACTTTGTGACCACCTTTAATACACTGTGGTTCTAAATTATTTATATTCCTCCCTGTAGTGATTTGAATATGGTTGATCCAGGGAGTGGGTCATATTAGGAGCTGTGGCCTTGTTGGAAGAAGTGTGTCACTGTTGTGGTGGATTTTGAGAGACTTTTCTCCTAGCTTCCTGGAAGTTGCTAGTGTTCTCCTGTTTGCCTTCAGAACAAGATGTAGAACTCTCAGCTTCTCTGTGACCATGCCTGCCTGGTCACTGCCACACTTCCCACCATGATAATAATGGACTAGACCTGAGAACCTGTAATCCAGGCCCCACTTAAATATTGTCCTTTATAAGAGTTGACTTTTTCATGGTGTCTTTTCACAGCAATGGGAACCCTAACTAACACACTCCAGTGCAAAATATACCATCCAAGATCCTCAAATGCCTCATCCTGTGATGACATCTGGTCAGGCTTAATTGTCATTCAAGTCAGGTCCAGATCTGAATGCAGTTCCAAAAGTACCATTCCTCGGGTACAGCCACAAAGTGTGCTACCAACAGACTTCTGAACTTAAAGGGCAATCTATGTGCCTTCCCAAAGCTCCGCATAGGAAGATGGCACAAGGAATAATGAACACTAGAACATATTTTCATTCAAAAAGTGATGGAACACTAGCACTGATTGGTCACTGGCCCACAGTAATTTTTAAGTCTACTTGGACACGGGATCTTAAATCCAATGCAACAGTGCCGGTGTTTGTGTGTTTCTAGATTAGTGCAACTCCCGTTCCTTGTTACTCTCTTTGGCTCATTTTTATATTGTTCTTGGTTCCACCCTCATTATCTTGTTTTTATGCTCACACATTCATCACCAAAACATCCCCCACAAGAAAACCTTTGTCCTTTTCCAAAAAGCAAGACCCACATTTCTGCTTCTAAAGATGAGCAGATTTTCCTGCCTGGTTTTTGCTTATGTAAAGTTTGGATCCCAGAAGTTGTTTCACTTTTACTACCACACTATATCTTGCTTATATTTCTAAAGACTTGTTCGTTTTATTTTTACACGTGTGTCTTCCTACATGTGTGTATGTGTACTACATGTTTGACTGGTATCTGAGGAGGTCAGAGGGCAACAGAGCCCCTGAAACCGGAGTTACACATGGTTGTGAGCAATGGTGTGAATACTGGGAACTGAATTTAGCTCCACTACAAGAGCAACAAATATTCTTAAACCACTGAGCCATCTGTTCGTTCCTGAATGTTATCACTTTTAATCCAGGCAGATGGTACTCTTGTTAGAACTACTTCCTCCTCCACCTCTTCCTCTTCCTCTTTCTCCTCTTCCTCCTCCTCCTCCTCCTCTTCTTTCTTTCTTCTTCTTCTTCTTCTTCTTCTTCTTCTTCTTCTTCTTCTTCTTCTTCTTCTTCTTCTTCTTCTTCTTCTCTTTTCTTCCTCCTCCTCCTCTTCTTCTTCCTTCTTCCTCCTCCTCCTCCTCCTCCTCCTCCTCCTCCTCCTCCTTCTTCTTCTTCTTCTTCTTCTTCTTCTTCTTCTTCTTCTTCTTCTTCTTCTTCTTCTTCTTTTCTTCCTCCTCCTCCTCTTCTTCTTCCTTCTTCTTCCTTCTTCTTCTTCTTCTTCCTCTTCTTCTTCCTCTTCCTCCTCCTCCTCTTCCTCCTCCTCCTCCTCCTCTTATTCCTTTTCTCCTCCTTCTTCTTTTCTGCATGTTTTTCAATATTAAATTCTTAATTCTCTTCATTAGATGAAAATCATATGTATAAACTCCCCTGATATAACTGACTTTTTGTAAGCCAACCATCAGAGTGTTGTGAAGAAATGTTTTGAACCTTTCGAATCTAACATTCTTAAGACATGTGAAGTTTTAACAAAAGCTTGTGTGCCACAAACCAGTCATACAGACATACTTCATGTCAATCTTTCCTGGAGACTATGAATTTAGCCTTTGCCTCAAGAACCAGTCCTTCTTCATTTAGAGGCTAGAAACAAACACACACAAAAAGCCTTACTTCTGTCTATGTCTATGTCTATGATGCCTCAGATAGGATTGGAACCTTTCCTCTAAATTCTGTTTTTAGAAGAAAGACTTCCCCTGCAGCCGGTTTCTGTCCTCCTTTCTGTTAGCATGGTTCACTAAAGGAAGTCAAACTTCATTTTCAGTATTGTCACTGAATGTTTCCTGTGCCCGATCTACATGTCAATTAATAAATCACCTGATCTACATGTCAATTAATAAATCACCACAGACAATAGTGTGGTCTAATAGTTTGGCTTTACCCAGTAGGAATTATGCTTTCTCTGCCTTCTTTTTTTAAAGATTGTATTTATTTATTTATACATATGTAAGTACATTGTTGCTGTCTTCAGACACACTAGAAGAGGGATCAGATTCATTTACAGATAGTTGTGAGCCACCATGTGGTTGCTGGGAATTGAACTCAGGACCTCTGGAAGAGCAGTCAGTGCTCTTAACCACTGAGCCATCTCTTCAGCCCCTTTCTCTACCTCCTAACAGCAAGTCCTTCACTACTTTCTCCATCTCCATGATGATCAGTCTCTGCCACTCTTGGGGCCTCAGACAAACTATGTAAAGCCAACTGCACAGGTTTTGTACTTCCTTCTTATTCTATTTCAGTTACACTTGCTGTGTAACAAACATCTCTAATGCTTATTTCACTTAAGACCTAAGTGAAAACTATGTTCTTTCTTCATGATTCTGCAGTAGACTGGGTATTCTACTAATCTTCCTGGGTCATGAGTTTGCAATCATCCAGAAGCTGATCCAAGCCTGTTGGCTATGATGCCTTAATTCTATTCTGCATAGCCAATATGAGCTTCCTTTTACAATAGTCTTAAGGCTGCATTTAAAATTGCATAACTTGCATATATGTTATATACTATATGTTTATGTCCATATGCATATACATTCTTTAAAATGGCTGAAACAGCCATACATATAATTTTCCCTATGGTCTCCACAGCAAGGCATCTGGACCACTTTTTAAAGTGGCTGAATCCTATGAGGGAGCAGAGGCAAAAGATGCTGACATCCTTAAAGCCTAGGCCTGTGACTAGCACAATATGACTTTTGCTGCATTAGTTTGTCAAAGAAGGGCCCAAGACCATCCCAGATCCAAGGAGGAAAGGAAATCTGATGTTATCTTCTGATAAAAGTAGTGCCGAGAATGTGTAGTCATGTTTGACCAAACAACATCAGTATTTCTCCTAATCATTAGCTCATAGGGGATTTTACTACAAAAGGTCTTATTTATTAAAACAGAGATAACTTAGAGCAGCAACTACAATCAGATGGGATGTTTTTAAAAGATACCATGTGTATACACACATACACACACACACACACACACACACACACACACGGACAGTGATTATGTCAGGCCACAGAAGAAGGCTTCAATGCTAACAAAGTTTGAAAACATTAGGTTGTTGTGATAGCCTGAGACTCTTGGCTTTGTGAAACAGAACAAATGACCATGGAAATATTTTTCTTGGCATTCGTATGGCTGATCTGCACGAACAACTTTGAAGCTGTGATTATTCAGTAGGAGGCAAGATCTGCCTTCCAACATCACCAGGGTGCTTTTCTGTTTACGTGGAGCCTCTGACCTTGTTGTAGATCTGAAGCTCAGTTATCTTCCTCATTTACCCAAAGAGCAACACATGTCTCCACATAGCAGATCAAGAGACTCTTTCCCTGCCTTTGCAGTGTATGCATTGTAAGACTCAATATCTGGCTTCTTCCCCTACTACCGTGGTTCTTTGAAAGACTCATGTCTGTGGAGGCTCCAAGCTTACCTTGTAAAGGACATGGATGCCAACCTATTCTTGTCAGCAAGGATGGAGGAAGTGTTCAAAACCCTTATTGTCAAAGGGTGGTATAATGCATTTAGTGATCAAAGAATCTAGGTGGGGAAGCTTTGCTATTTGAACACTCCCTCAAATCAAAGGATCAGATTTGATCATTTCTCAACCTCCTGCCCCAAGTGGGTCAGTTACAATAAAACTTGTACAATTCATCAAGGTGAGTTCTTCAGACATAAGAGCTTCTTACAACATCCACAGAGATCGTCACCTTAGGGATCCTACAGATGAACTGCTGGCCCCATTTACATCTCCTTACTTCCTTTGCCACTTCAGAGTCTCTAGCAATCTGGGTTCTACTTGTGCTATTTCCCCCAACCCTTGTCAAACCAGTGGCCAGTTTAAGGTCCTTAGCTATCATAGTTCCTCAGTTCCTCTTCTAAATTCTTCACTCCCTGCACACTCTGCCCAAGCACACTGTTTTCTTTTGGCATTCATTCTGGCTCACTCTTCAGTTTTGGTTCTACCATATGCTCGACTTTAACTCTTCTGGACTGCACTTTCTTATAGATTTAAATTATACTTTTGGATGACTGACAGCTACTCTGATTCCGAAATCCTTCTCCCAGGCCAAGGGGTGACCACATTTGGGCTCAGTTGTTCTATACTTTATACTTAACAAGTATTTTAAAAACTGTATTAGTCTCTGAGAGTTATGCACAATGTGCTTTAATGGTGTTGACCCCCTTTCTCCAACTCTTTCCAGATTTAGCCCCTATGCACTAATTCATTATCATGTTTTAAAACCTACCAAGGCCAATTTATGCCACCTAAATGCTTTTAAATGTGTGACACTTCCGCTAGAGAGTGGTCGACCATAAGGAGCTACTCGTAAGAAAAACTCCCTAACAGCTTGCAATTGCTAGTATCTTTATGGCTATGGGGCCCAACTCTTTTCTCCACGCTGCAATTTGGGCTGGCTTGGGCTTCCACAGATCTCGTACATGCGATTGCAACCATTTTGAGTTTCTATTTGAGGAATGAAACAGCACGGGTGATTAAAAAAAAAAAAATTAGATCCCTGAGATCTCTCAGACACTGAGTCACCAACCAGGCAGTATACACTAGCTGGTTAGAGGCCACTGACATAGATACAGCAGAGGACTGCCTGGTTTGGCCTCAATGAAAGAAGCCACACCTAACCCTTGAGAGACTTGAGGCCCCAAGGAATGGGAAGGTCTGACAGGGTGTTGGGGGATGAGGGGCGTGGGGATACCCTCTTGGAGATTGGGGAGGAGGAATGGAATGAGGAACTGTCTGAGGGCAGAATGAAGGGGGGAAAGATTAAACTTTTTTAAAAGTTAACAATAAAAATAAATAAATAAAAATTAAAAATTAAACAGTATAAAGAAGTATTTAAAGTTCTAGGTAGTGGAAGATCTTAGTGCAATACATGAATTTTGTTGCAAGTTTTTCCCAGACCTGTACATACTGTCTCAGAGGCTGTGGCTTAGAAAAATTCTTGTTCTTTTCTTTTATTTTTTTTATTTATTTACATTTCAAATGTTGCTCTCCTTCCTGATCTCCCTCCACAAGTTCCTTACTCCCTCCCCTTTGCTTCTGAGAGAGTGCTCCTCCATCCACCCACCCATTCCCACCTCACCCAGATAGCATCCCCCTTCCCTGGGGCATCAAGTTTCTACAGGATTAAGCCCATTCTTTCCCACTGAGGCCAGACAAGGCAGTCCTCTGCCACATATGTAGGGGGGTGGGGACAGACCAGCCCATTTATGCTCTTTGGTTGGTGGTTTAGACTCTGGAAGCTCTCAGGGGTCCAGGTTAGTTGATACAGGTGTTTTTGCTATGGTGTTGCAATTCCCTTCAGCTCCTTCAATCCTTCCCCTAACTCTTCCATAAGGGTCCCCAACTTCAGTCCAATGGTTGGCTGTCAGTATCTGCATCTGTCTCAGTCAGCTGCTAGTAGAGCCTCTCAGAGGACAGCCATGCTAGGCTCCTGTCTGCAAGCACAACATGGCATCATTAATAGTGTCAGGGTTTGGTGCCTGCCTATGGAATGGATCTCAAGTTGGGCTGGTCTCTTGATGGCCTTTCCTTCAATCTGTGCTCCATTTTTGTCTCTGCATTTCCTTTAAATAGGAACAATTCTGGGTCAAGAATTTTGAAGATTTGGTGGGTGGCCCCATGTTTATCTACTAGAGGTCGTCTCTTTAATTCCATCTCCCCACTGTTGGGCATTTTGGCTAAGGTCATCCCCATTGAGTCCTGGGAGCCTCTCACATCCCTGGTGTCGAGGACTTTCTAGAGGTTCCCCCTGCACCCCCCCCCAACCCACACTGCTGAATATTTCCATTCATTCTCCTGGCCCTCTGGGCTTCTCTCCTGTCTTCCCACATACCTGATCCTGCCCCTCTTCCCCACCTCCCATCTCCCACCTTGATCCCTCCTTCCCTCTTCCTCTGGTGATTATTTTGTTTCCCCTTCTAAGTGGGATTGAAGTATCCATACTTGGGCCTTCCTTCTTGTTCCGTTTTATAGGGTCTGTGAGTTGTATTATGGGTATTCTAAACGTTGTGGCTAATATCCACTCTCAGTGAGTACATACTATGTATGTCCTTTAGGGTCTGAGTGACCTCACTCAGAATGATATTTTCTAGTTCTATCTATTTCCCTGCAAAATTCAAGATGTCTTTGCTTTTAATAGCTGAGTAGTATTCCACTGTGTAAATGAACGACATTTTCTGTATCCATTCTTTGGCTGAGGGACACCTGGGTTGTTTTCAGCTTCTGGCTATTACAAGTAAGGTAGCAAAATGTTCAGCCCTAAATAGAACAGATAGATAGATAGATAGATAGATAGATAGATAGATAGATAGATAGAGATATAGATAGATATATAGATATATAGATATATAGATATATAGATATATAGATATATAGATATATAGATATATAGATATATAGATATATAGATATATAGATATATAGATATATAGATATATAGATATATAGATATATAGATATATAGATATATAGATATATAGACATATAGATATATAGATATATAGATATATAGATATATAGATATATAGATATATAGATATATAGATATATACATATCACACTCTTCTTCTTCCAAGGTTCAGGGATTATGTAGAAGAGGGCAAAGAAAGAGTATAAGAGCCAGAGACAGTGGATGACTACAAGGAAACCTGTCTTCTGGATTCAGCAGGGCAGCCAAGCAGTGGCCACACGTACAAAGAAAAGTGATTCTACTATCCCCTGAAAGATTTCTCTGCCATGCATGCGTTTGAGCACATCAACAGACAGTGTAACACCTTTTGGGTTAAGGCAACATGTCATCAAGGCAGGGCCATAACAAAAGATGAAGCAAAAAAGAGAAAGCTCCTGCTTTCTCCCCTTTAATCCTGCCGGGTGCTTTGGGCTGCTTTGATTCCCATATGCGTCAGATGAGGTCAGTATAGTTACCTATGCTGAAGAGAAGATGGCATTAACTAGAGATGCCTTCCAAGAGCCACGTTCTCTTGGCTTCACATTGCATATTGATCCACTAAGGCCCTACATCTCCTGACCCTAAAGAGCTGCCTTCCCCCATCCCATTCTTAACTATGGACATTCTACCACTGGGCAGATCTCTGGCTAAATAACTGAAGATCTTCATGTTCTCAACAAGCTTGCAGGTGACTGAAAAAGTAAAAGACAGGTCGAATTGGCTCAGTCTGTTAAGCATAAGGCCATGTCTTGACATGAAGATATCAACTTCATGTCAGGAGTTAACTGACTTCAGCCCAGAATTCCCTCTGAGAAAGGATTTGTTACCACCCACTTCCACCTCAGGTCCCCACAGTTAACATGCTCTGAGCGCTTTTCCTGTACCAAGCACTTAACATCCTTTGCATAATAAATCTTTAAGTCTGCCAATCCTGTGCGAGAGGTATTATTATATACACTTTGTTGATTGGCTTGACTCTCAGTGATGCCTGGTACGTCTTAGCTTCTCAGAAGCTAATGAGAACTGGAGAGACAATTCAGAACTGTCTTTTTACTCCAGTGACCAAACTCCAAACCATAATTTGTGCACTCTGAGCCTAAAGCCATTCTGTTAGAAGCTATTGGAAGAAACAGTGGTCTGAGCAACCTTCTGATCAGAAAGTGGTGTAGGAAGGTCTCAGCTTCCTGCTGGTAAATAACATAAAATTTCCACCATCTGTGTACTTTTCCATTTAAAGTAGGCATCATATTTTACCTGGGTCAAATGGTAGTTTACTCGTGGCCCGAGGAAATTCTAGAAATTAACAACTATAGTTTATCTGAGCTCAGCCCATAATTATGTAAGCTCGTTTCTAAGCATGCCAGTAACTTTCCACTTCAGTCTACATAGGAAGTATTCCTTCATCTCCTCAGACCTGATGCAAGTTCTTTTTGCAGGATGCAAAATGAGAGCAAATCCAATATAGCTTTTTCTCTTTCCCAGAATAACCCCAAATATATCTGTCATATTTTAGCCATGATTTCCTGAAGAATTTAGAACTCAAAAAAAAAAAAAAATGCTTGATCTGTAGCTGTGCATTTTCTTTCACTGTGTTTCTACAACACCTAGTACAGTGTCTGATACTCTACAGGCATCCAGAAAGGATTCACTGGATGAATTGACGAATGGATGTATGGATAAACGAATAAAATGTGTACTTGAAATGTGAAGGGGCCAAGGCCCACCCACTGATAAGGCATAAGCAGAGAGTCTTTTTTTTTTCTTGAAGTGCAGCTGGAGTTCCCATGAAACCACCGTGCTCTCCTTTGTGTGGCTTATTATGTGTTGTTGTTGTTGTTGTTGTTGTTGTTGTTGTTGTTGTTTTGCCCCCCCCCATTAGTCTCCCTGCAACTGAAATTACTGTCATAGCTGCATCATGTTTCCAGGCTTACCTTCACACTCACTAAGTCTTGAGCTAATCATGTTGGAGACAGGCAGTGTATTGACTTATGTCTCCTACCTTACAAGGCCTTAATATGGGACAAAGTGGGAGTCTAGAAGCTTAGCTACACCTGCTGGATTTTTCTCTATCTTTGGAGTCTCCAGTCTCCATGTACATCTGACCTTTACAGCTTCCTGTCATGGAGATCTGTGCCTGTTAGGGTCGGGTTTGTGTGCATGAAACAGACCCACAACTGTAGCTGACTAACCGAAGAACACCGTCTTTCCCAGTAGGCTTCTTGCTCACTAGATGGCTGTTTCTTTTCAATATCCTGTGTGAGTTAGAGGTGGAAAATGGGAAAAGGATGGTAGACAAAAGTGTATAGCCACAGACCTTGCCCTGTAGCACTTTCCCTACAGGGCTCCCAGCAGTCAGGTTACAGATGAACTAACACGCTTGGAAATCTGGGGAGATGAACGCTTTAACGAGTTTACATTGTTTCGCAAAGAAAAATGAGTTTCCTCCCTGAGGTTAAACAGGGGTGAGACTGGCTTTTTTTTTTTTTTTAATTTATTGATTATTTTATTTATTTACATTTCAAATGTTATCCTCCTTCCCTGTTTCCTCTTTCCCCCTTCCCCCTGCTTCAATGAGGGTGCTCCCCCATCCACCCACCCACCCACTCCTGCCTCACCGCCCTAGCATCCCCCTACCCTGGGGCATCTAGCCTTCACAGGACCAAGGAGTTCCCCTCACACTGATGCCAGATAAAGCCATCCTCTGCTACATATGCAGCTGGAGCCATGGGTCCCTCCATGTGTGCTCTTCGGTTGATGGTTTAGTCTCTGGGAGCTCTGGAGGGTCTGGTTGGTTGATATTGTCGTTCTTCCTATAGGGATGCAATCCCCTTCAGCTCCTTTATTCCTTGCCCTAACTCCTCCATTGGTGTCCCCGCACTTAGTCCAATGGTTGGCTGTGTGTATCCACAGCTGTATTGGTCAGGCACTGGCAGAGCCTCTCAGGGGACAAGATTGGCTTTTAAATATATGGTGTCACATGGGGCAGTGTTAGATGTTCCTAGGAAGAGCTGTGGGGGCCAAGATTTTAGGACCTAGGTACAGCCTTCCCACCTCTGGTGACACAGTTCACAATGTCCACCAGCTTCCATGTAACCTCCCTTCCCCTCATCATCCGTCCCCTTCCATGTCCTCCTCCTGAGCCAGATCTCTGCCCTGAACTCCAGCCATTACCCAAAGTCCACTGCCTCTCCATCGTCCCTGCACACCTCCACCATGGTCCTTTAATCCCTGGCCCAATTCTGACAGACAGTGTGCTACCTGGCCTCTAGGTTTCATCAGTGGTTACCCATAGCACTCTGGTTCCAGGTGGGTCTTCTTGAACTGAAAGACAGTCTGAGTCATATCTGAACTTGTCCATAAAATAGTCTCCAGCCTAACCCTAAAGTTATGTCTGTTCCTATGACAACAAAACTTCCTTTGTCCTCTCTCCAGGCTGGATGTGGGATACTTGGAGCTGAAGGGATGCTGTTCCTTTCTCCCTTGGACATCACCTTTCTACCCAGCAGCAGCCAGACTGCCTTCACTACATGGGGATAACAAGTGTGGGGCAGCACTTCAAGATGAAAAGGGTGTTCCCAACATTGATTTTTAAATATATATACTAAAGAAAATATACAAGGCATGCACTGTGAGGGCAGCACCAGGGAATGGGCACATTCCCTAGGGATTATTGCATGAAGGAAAATTGAATAAAATGGTCATATTTGTGATTTTATGGAAGATGAAGTTTGAAGTGGCAGCTGAATCAGAGCAAATACTTGAAAGCTTATACTATTAGAGAAGTAAAACTCTGGGGCTGGAGAGATGGCTTGACAGGAGAACTGGAAGCTCTTCCAGAAGACTGGGGTTCAATTCCCAGCACCTACATGGAAGCTCACAACTATCTATAACTCCAGATCTAGTGGATCCGACATCCTCACACAGATATGCATGAAGGTGAAACACCAATGCATATAAAGTTTATATCTCTATCTCTATATCTACATCTGTATCTAATTTTTAAAATAAATCAATTATGGAGGAAGGTCTATGGTGGTTCGAATAAATATGACCCCCTCCCCCGAATTACCTGTTTGAATGCTTGGTTCATTGGGAGTGGGGAGTGGCACTATTAGGAGGTGTGGCCTTGTTGAAGTAGGTGTGGCCTTTTTGGAGTAGGTGTGGCCTTCTTGGAGAAAGTGTGTCCCTATGGAAGCAGGCTTTGAGGTCTCATATGTTCAAGCTACAAGCAGTGTGACAGTCCCTGTTACCTGTAGATCAAGATGTAGACCTCTCAGCTCCTCCAGCGCCATGTCTCCCTGTACACTACCATGTTTCCTGCCATGATGATAATGGACTAAACCTCTGAAACTATAAGCCAACTCAGTGTCTTCTTTTATAAGCATTGCCATGGTCACGGTGTCTCTTCACAGCAATGAAACCCTAACTAAGACAGCCCGTTAGAATTGTTTTCTTCCCCAGATGCTGTGGAGCAAGAGTCTGCATGATGGAGCAGGAGGGTTTGGCTGGGGTACCCCACTCACCCGCCAGTTATTAACCATTCTATGAGAGTGGGGTGATCTTTACCATATCAGAATCACCAGGTTATACCCACAGACTTTGGAGAAACAAACAAACAAGTAAACAATTTCCAGAGCACTGATGTACCCAGAGGTCTCAGGCTGATGCCGGAAATCCCCGGTCTCAGGTCGGTACAGGAAGAATTGCCTCTGCTGGTGTGGTCTCCTGCTCCCCTGAGACCAATGTATAGCCGGACTAAAGGGAATAACGTGGGTTTGGAGGAGGATGCATTTCTGCGTAGAACCTAAGTGTCTCTGGGAATAAGAATAGGTGGGGGTGGGGGCCTGAGAGGGTCAGGTGGTCCTAGAAGATTTTAGGATTTATAATGGATGGAGTATACGACAAGAACTTCAGTCTTCATCCGTCTTCACATCTCACCATGCCACAGTATGTTACCCTGCAGGACTCTCGCTATACCCGTAGCTTCGCTAGTAAAGTCAGATTGGGGTCAACAATGTAATATTATATGACTATTAACGAGCCTCCTATCTCTCAGATGTCTCATCGTTAGAGAGACTCCTCCAGACTGATGAGTTCCCCAGAAAACATCACATGCATGAATTTTTAAAAGAAGGGCGTGTTTACAAGAGCTGTCCTAGGTCCATTTTTCCTACTTCCCCCAACCCCGACACCAGCTACCACCTAGCAGTATCATAGTGCTGGCTTTTACCCAGTGATGTCCCATGACAGACAGCATTTTTCTTCTCTGTCGCCTGAAGTGTTGGGTATGCCTCGTTTCCATTACTGTTCTCCGAACAGTACAGTTCATCTGCCCAAGCCGAACCCTCTTACTCATGCGTTGTCTCTTTTGATTGCCCCTTTACTGAGGGGCCCAGGGGCCTCTGCCCCTTCCCATTCTACTTTAAACTTTCTTCTGAAATGCATTTGATAATGTACGAATGGGAGCAAAGCCTAGAAAGCTGAGATGCAAAAGAATACACTCAATATTGGGATTTCAACAAACAAAGACAGAATTGATTATCTGGTATAAACTTCATCCTTAGTGCAACTGGGTGATTTAGGGTGTTGGGGGAGAGGAGGAGTAATGAAAAAATTCGTTTAGTTAGTAAGTACTCCCAACCCTAATAAGCTTTCCAGTGTAGTGGTTAAGAACTCCATCTTCAGGTTGGAGAGATGGCTCAGTGGTTAAGAACATTTTCTGTTCTTCCAGAGGACAAAAGTCTAGCTCTCAGCAACTTCATATAACTCCAGCTCTAGGTATCCAACACTCTCTTTTGGCCTCTATTGCCACTTGCATACATATACACATATACACACATACATCAACATATATGTATATATGTCATATACATATTATATGCTTATACATACATATACACATACACATTACCTACACATCATATACGTATACATTTATACACAAGTACACATTGGAAAGAAAGAAGAAAAGAAAGAAAGAAAGAAAGAAAGAAAGAAAGGAAGGAAGGAAGGAAGGAACTCCATCTTTGGACTTTACATGACTTGAACTCAAATCCCAGATTGGAACTTATATTCTTCTGATCTCAAGCAAGCCATTTGCCCTCTCTAAACCTTATTGTCTCAAATGTAAAGTGAGACTGAAGATAACAGATTATATCTTATAAAGTACTCAGTAAACCGCTGTTGTCTCTACCAGTTTGTATTGGGGTGGCTGTCGCTATCATATGTGTGGTTATGAAACTTTGGCACCAGCAGTGGAAACCAGGAGCTCTTTGAATCAAAGTTCAGACCATTTCTACTCCCGAGCTGCTATCTGGAAGGAGGGAAATTCAAATGCCAGGAATGACGCCCTCCCTCGTGAGCACTGGAGACCTGCTGAGTAAGCAGGCTGGATAATGATGTTGAAAGTTCTGACTAGTCTCTTCGCCGATTCGGAAAATACTCTTCTTTCCTAAGTGGATGCAGATCTAAGCTTGCTGTTCGGTACTACGGTACACTGGTGTTCTTAAAATGCCATTAAAAAATCTGTCCAGTTATCTCACTCTAATCACAATAGCAATTAAGCTTAGTTATTAGAAGAGGAAGCTCTCCCACATGAAGCAAGTAGAGGGAGCACTCAGCTACCGAAGGGCGTGGAAAATTTACAGTTCCCTAGGCAAAGTTTGTAGGTAGGGCTGCAGCTACCGTAAAGCCATGATCAAGCTCAGGAAGCAGGGAACTAACAAGTACAAACTGACTTCTGCTGCCCTGGAAATTTCCATTGTTTGCTTTGTTGTGGAAGGAGTGGGAAGGACTCTGTCTGTGAGTGCAAATGTTTTTGTACATGCAAAAACTGTATGTGTGTGCGTGTGCATGTGCGTGTGCGTGAATGTGTGTGTGTGCGTGTGTGTGTGTGTGTGTAATGTCTCCTCACTCATCCTGTGTAATACTGTGTCATAATTGTTTTTCTATAACTTTCTTTGTCTTCCAGTGTTCTCTAAAGTCACCAGGAGGCCCTCTCTTGGCTTGTCTATTGTATGTGTCTTTCTGTGCATGGCTCCATTCCCTCTCTGACCCATTAACATCTCCATTCCAAAAGCATTACTGATGATAACTGCTAAGGAAAGAGCTGTTTAGAAAAGTCTAATAAACAAATTGACTTATATAAACAAAAATAAATATTAATGCAAGTAATTAGACAGTGCCTAGAGAAAGATGGAAGTTCAAAGCCTTAGGGACCCCAAAGTAGCACTTAAGCTAACCCTCACCTTTTATCATAATGACAAAATTGAGGAGTTGCAAAACTAACTGAAAAGCTTACCTTTTGGTGGAAGATCATGTAGTCAATCACATAAATAGAAGCAGTGATTATCTGCTAAACTAATGGTCTTCGAAGTAAGTAGGTGAGGAACCCTATCCCTTAAGCTGTAGTGTTTAGGGATTACGGCGTGTTCAAGTTCTATTTGTGAGCCAGCCTCACTAAAACAAATGTTGCAGACCATGGACAGCATGAGTTGGCATGCCCCTCTGCCTGTCTACCTTTTCCCCAGGACACTGAAGACGCTGAGAGGTCACAGCTGTATCGCAGTCGTGTAGGTATCACAGACTGCATCTAGGAACTGCAAGAGTCTGCTCCAGGACTAATGACAACACCATCTGAGATACAACTGTATAAAGGAAGTTTGTCTAAAAGGAGAAGACCGACACCGACACAAAAATAGAATCCAGATAGTACCTGTGTGCTCAGCACGCCTCACCATCTTGGTTGGCCTTTGGAGATTTTGTCAAGCGTCAGACTTTCTACTGTTTTTCTGTGGGCAGTTATGAGTCACCTAGATCTTTCTGTGTTGCTCTATTAATGGGGATCCCTGGTACTGAAGAGGAGATTAGAAGTTTTCCCAGTATCTGCGCCTGTGGGTGGGATGAGGCAGTCGTAGGGCCATCCTTGTAGCACATTCAGTGCAGTTCCAGAGTGAAGCATATGCTGCCAGTGTAATCTGCACAGGAATGGTCCTGAGAGGTCAGTCCAGATTCTCTCTGAAGCTGCCAGCTCTTGTGCTTCCCTCCATGATCGGTCAGGATGCTCACTTGTGTTTGAGCAATGGTTGCTGTTACAGTTTGGCAATGAAGCTTGCCCTAAATATTCAAGTCTTGGAGAGTTAGTTCCTGCACTGGTACTGTTGAGGAGTGACTAGGGACTGGTTTATCGGTTCAGAGGTTGAGTCCATCATCCTCAAAGCAGGAGCATGACAGCATCCAGGCAGGCATGGTGCAAGAGGAGCTAAGAGTTCTACATCTTCATCTGAAGGCTGCTAGCAGAAGACTGACTCCCATGTAGTTAGGAGGGTCTCATTGCCCATCCCCACAGTGACACACTTCCTCCAACAAGGCCACATCTACTCCAACAAGGCCACACCTGGGAATAGTGTCACTCCCTGGGCCAAGCATATCCAAACTACCAGGAATGTAAACAACAACAAAGGTATGGCAGTGACTAACGAAGCCAACCATGAGGTATTAAGGCAAACAAGGATAGAAAGTCCTTAACATTCTGAATTCAGAAGGGTCAGTGAAGTGAGGGGATTCCTGTAAAGAGGAGACGTAGTAGAACAGAAAACCCTCTTGATAGAAGCCAAGCCTTTCAGAGGAACACAGCCATCAGCAAAGTCACCAGAAAGAAATGTTCCTGCCTCACTCTATTTTTCTAATCAGTGGTCAGATAGCTAAATTCAAGTGAAAGCCAGAGGGAACGGGACACCTTGTCTCATCTAGATGGGCCAGGTAGACACAGAAAGAAGCTTGAAAAGCACTGTGACAAATTAATAATAATAATAATAATAATAATAATAATAATAAATTATAAAATATATGTGTAATAAAAGATGTGATTGCAATCTCCAATGTGGTCAGCCACTAGGAGGCACCACCTTTCAAAGGGAAAGCAGGTTGCTACCCCATAACAAGAAAACAAATTAATTGGAGCTGTTCAGTCTAACAAGTGCCCATTACAAACACCTAGGGGAGGAGCCTGTGCCTAGGAGCTGTGCTTATTGATTTACATGGCCCTGGTGAAGATTTTTATGTTCAAAACATTACCTTCAAAGCAGAAGTCCCTGGCCTAAAAACCTGGCTCACTGGCCAATATTCTTTCCATCAGAGCCCTCTACCATCTCCCCATCTTGGCAGCCACAGAAGGATTCCTCCAAGGCTCCAGCCTTGGCTCCATTACACCACAAACCTTCCCTTTTCATATATGCTTGAGTTCTTCAGCTAGATTTGAAACTGGAAACTTGCCTAGAGATTTATATTAAGTAGGTATTTAGCAAAAGTCTGGTGATCAAGCACTGCTGGCTCTATATCCATGCAGAGTGACCTAAATATCAAACACAGACAATAAAGTGGATCTGTTGTGGTGACTCTTAAAATAGTATAGTTAAAACAACAGCAAACAGCCACAGTCACCTGCATGGCACCATAGCCTGACAATCTTTAGATCTTAGGGTTCCTTCAATGATTTACCACCTTCACAGATGTTTTTGGTATTTGAGGGTATCTGGTATTTTGGTATTTGGGACAGAACAATTCTTTTCTTGTAAGGAGGCTGCCTTGGCTTTGGGGTGTTTGACAGTGTCCCTGGTTAGATATGGTAGCATATTCTACATTCTCTTCATGTATGACAACCAAAACTATCTCCACATATTACCAAGTATTTCCTAGAAAACCTCCTGTTTCTGGTAAGGACCACTAAATCAGATGGCCTCTGCACTAGTTGAAACAGTTTGGCTTTGTGTCTCAAAGACTGAAAATAACAAGGACTTATAACAGAAGTTTTTCTTTTATCGAATTCAGAACTGGTAAGGTGGCCAGTCCTTGCCAAGTTATCAAGGTCCCAGACTTCTCTTGTTATATTGCCAGCCATTGAGTATTGTCTTGCTCTGCCATTATATCCACCTTTCAATGGGCAAATGTTAGAAAAGGGATGGGGTGAGGAGGACCATGTCGTTTCCTTATTATGGTCTGTATGTTGCATTTGTAATTACTCTCACTTCAGTGGCCAGTAAACACTGAAGTCACATGAGTATATACAGCTGAAAAGGAAATTAGGATGATGGTAGTTCATATGGGCTGTCATGGACCAAATTAATTTAGCATCTTTGGTTTAGTAGTTGTTTTAATTCTTAACCTTCTTGCTTGGCGGGGGATGGACTTGAGGAATGTGTACTTGGCTGACTCGGGGAGGTGGGATGCACAATCCCTTTCCCTCTGTGGTCTTTCACTCCTTTTGGCCATCAGAGTCCTCAAGACCCAGTTGTCTGCGTCATAGAATAACAGAGCCTTGCAGGTCTGCTCCAATGTTAAGAGGAGACTGAGTTCAGATTGAGTTCAGTCTAAAGGTCAGACTCCTAATGATTATGGACAGAACTATGCCATTGCTGAGGGCAAAGCCTGAAGCTCTGACTAAAAAGATTTGTGTGAAAAGAGGGCTATAAAAGAGTTGAAGATCAAAGTAAGGCCCCTCCACAGTGTCAGAAATTCTAGCCAAACTGGGTGACTTCTGAAACAACGGAGGCAGCAGTCAGGGCAAAAGGAAAATCAAGATTTTTTAAATACAGTCTTATTGTGACAAAATTGGCTTTGCCTTTGGAATTGTTCATTTCTTAATTTACTTAAAAATAATTTTATTAATAAGTTGGCTGTTGTGCCTTTTTCTCTTCAAGACTGGGATTGAAATATGGTAGACTGTTGTCCCTCTGTGAACTGCTAATAATCTGATAAGATAACACACCCAGAACCTTGAACTTTACAGTACTTATTGTAGCTATAGTTAATTATTTACATGACTACCTAAGTGTGTAATGTATAATTAACTAGTATACTACACAATTGTATCATTATATAATTACATAGGTAGTATCATTTTCCCCAGGCAAGATGTTTGTTTGTTTATTTCTATCTTTATTTATTTTTATTTTTTAGGTTTTTTGAGATAGGGTTTCTCTGTGTATCTCTGGCTGTCCTGGAACTCACTCTGTAGACCAGGCTGGCCTCGACCTCAGAAATCCACCTGCCTCTGCCTCACAAGTTCTGGGATTAAAGGCATGCGCCACCACTGCCCAGATAAGATGTTTATTTTTAAAATGTGCTAAATTGGAATGTGCTTGCTTTCTAGCCCAAAATACCAAGAAGAATGACATGGAGTTTTTCTGCTGCACAACAAAGGGGAATTCTGAATTACAGTTTGTACTTATGAAACTTTTATATGTCTTGATCAGGCTATGGCTATAGTTATCATGTGTTTAAAATATTTTACTGTGAAGAACCATGTGCAAATATGTAAATGATCTATTGTAACTGAATAGCATACGTGAGTTACCATGACATAAACAATCATCTATGCATCTAGACTCCATTCCCACAGTCAGCCTCATGCCTACCCAATCACCAGCCCATTATTTCTCAAAAATGTCAAAACACTGGGCTGGCAAAAGAGAGTTAGGCTTATCTGTTTTGATACATCATTTGAGAGTCATATCTCTTATTTCTTCCTTTCTTCATTTATCTATTTTCATGTGCATGGGTGTTTTGCCTGAATGCATGTCTGTGCACCACAGGTGTTCAGTGCCCACAGAGGGCAGAAGAGGACATCAGATCCCCAGGGACTGGAATTATAGACAGTTGTAAGACGCTATGTGGGAGCTGGGTTTAAACCAGAATGATCCTCTGAAAAGGCATCTGGTGATGCTCTTAGCCTCTGAGCCATCTCTCCAGCCACGTATCTTTTCTTAAGATAACTATTTTTAGTTTTACATTTTAGCAGAAGTTGTTACCTGAGTATATTATTTTAGACAATAGGAGAAATATTTGAAATAGGGGCCACTTCAAAATTCAGTCAGTAAAGAGCAGTTCTGATCAAAGATGCTTCATTTTTAAGGCAGAGAAGAGAAGGAAAGAGATGGAAAAACCAACCAACAGATAATAAATCTCCTTGGATTTGACACATGTCACTTTCTGGTTGTAGTCCATTAATAAAAGCAAACTTTTACTAATACTTCATTTGCTATTGGTCTTATGGGGAAGGGGTATTAGGAACAACAGTGAAGATTATTACAAACATCACTTTCAAATGAAGATCAATACAAAGTTATAATCCGAAAAGCAAAGAGAAACAGAATTAACTACTGTAGATAGAATCAATTTATTTTCAACGAATCTTTGATAAAAGGGAATCCAATGAAAAGTTAAGTTCATGTCTCATACACATTACTGTCCCACCAACCCATATAAGAACAGTGACATATGTGTGTGTGCATGTGTGTGTATATGTACGTGTGTGCGTGTGTGAATATATATATATATATATATATATATATATATATATAGTTATAGTCATAGTTATAGTTATAGTTATGGTTATACACAGTGTATTGGCTTTCCAATAAATCCTTTGATTTCCAGGGAAGCCTGTAGAGTTGTAAGGATATCACTCAGATAAAAGAATCATAGTCAAATCCCTGCTTTGTATCAAAAGCCTTTCCTTATAGCCTGTATTTTCAGTGTCTCTGCCCTTTATGTGAAAAGGTAAACACCCCACCTACCCATGCATGTTATCCGTGATGTGTTATCAGAAATTTCATGGTGTCTGATCTGTCTGGTGACATCAATCATGTGTGAGACTGAGGAGACCAGAGAACAATTTAATTTCTCCTGACGACCCTCGACCATAACATTTCTTCATTTGAATAGTCTTAACCCTTGTAGATCTGTTTTCTTGGAGCCCTTGTTTCTCTTTGGAGGCATTTCCACCTAATTTTTGGTGACCCAAATTTCCTGAATCAGAAGCAAGACAGTTAAATTTGGTCCAATCATGAAAATTTGATTCTTCGGTAACACAAGCCTGACACCTTCTGGAAAGTACACAACTATTACACTCCCTCAAAATTCCTTTGTTCAGCACTCAGGAGGGTAGGTACCTGTTGGAAACAGTACGTTAGGTTCTGGGAACTACATTCTAGAAGGTTCCTAGCCTGAGTAATATTCATGGTTAAATGAAATTGTATGGAAAAAATTATAACTTTATTCCTATAGAATGTTATGAGATTTCAAGTATTTTCTTTTATCATAAATATAATCAACTGGCCATTGTAGTATGCTGATGTCAACAGTGGGAGTTAGGGATATTAAACCCCTCTATAGTTATCAAATATCACATTTATGCGTGTTTACATTTGTCAATGCTTTGAAATTCTGACAGAATTGCCATCATGTCTTATTATTTAATACATTATTAAATAAACAAATCTACTAACATATCGTGTATTAGCTGGTTTTGAATAGATCAATGTTATGGATCTTTTTTTAAAATTCAACATATATTATTTATGCTTTTAAAGGTTATCTGAGAAGATGCTTACGGTTTTCAAACCGACAGTAAAATGTTCATGGTACAAAGACTAAAATGTTTGTGCTGGATATGCTCCAGGAAGAACAGAACGGGATAAAAGAAGATAGAGAACAGCATTCTCTTGTGGAAATACAGAATTTAGCTCTTATATACAGACTGAAATGGCAAGACTGTTTATTTTAATGAAAAGAAGTACCTGCTCCATGTCAGTCACTGATGCACAAAGCTTATCTTTTCTTTTTCTCTTCCTGAAACTGAGTTGAGCAAATGTCTCCTGCTCTCCTCGTTCTTCCCCTCTTCTCCATCCCCCAAAGAAGTGTGTTCAGATCTCTAAAATTATGTTCTAAGCTATAAAATTCGTCTTTAGTGGTTACGTCCGGTAGAAGTTTCTGAATTTTCAGTGAAAGGTGACTGAGATTTTAATATTCCATGTTTCTAACTGCTCCTGTTCTGCTAGAGAAAGAACCTCAGGAGTAGAGACCCCCCTCCCCAGGCTGAGCTCCATAGTGCTTGTGACCCAGGAAGGGGAAAGCTGGATACACCAATGCTCACCCCTCGCTCCTCCATTCATCTCTGTATACACCCTGGATTCTCAGTGTTGCCCGGGTTTCTCCGCCTACTATTCTCTCTGAGGAAACATAAGCCTTACTCAGCCTTCTTTTCCTGCTGACTAAAACAATACTAAACATAAAGGAAAAAGAGAGAGAGGAGAAAAATACAGAAACTCCTATTATGGGAAACAATGCTCCTTACTTCATAGTAAGCACATTCTTCTTTCATAAGAAGAACATGGGAAGCTAGAAGTAGTAGGCAATTTATTTCATGACCTTGTAAAGTCAGATGTCAGCAGAGAATGGCAGGCATGCTGATGGAGTCAGAGAAGAACTTTTGTATAATATAACAACATAGCCCTTCCTCAGGAGGGTCCAACTTGCACACCATCTAGGTCGTATCTTTCTGTCAATTATCTTTGGCTTTTTTATTTCACCACCAGCAGCAGCAGCAATGAATTCATCTTTGTATTTTACATCCTGTTTCTTTTAAAGCCTAAGCAATGGATAACCTCTCAGACAAGCTTAGCTGTAATAGTCTACTCTCAACTACTACTTTGGGTTGGGGTAGGTAGCTTAGCTGAGTTTAGGGGAGTGGATGACTAGACTAGCTGGCCTTAACAGAGTCTACAAAACCAAACGATGGATCCCACTTCCTTTCCAGCAGCCTTGTTAATCACTTAGCACTGAAATAAACTCCAATCCTCAGCAGCTTCTACTTAGATTCCTAAAGGCCCACTGCCTGATTACTACTTCTATAAATTAGCCCAGGAAGGCAGTATCTGCTTGTTTCCCCTCACCAACTAGTTCTTGCTCCATGCTTTTGTGATCAAACAGCTTACAGGATACGTAGGAAACAGATCTTAATCGTACACCAAGAACCCTTTGCTGAGAAGTCTGTACCTATCTAGCCAAAAGTCTCTGGGTCAGTAAGCAAGTAGAACATTTTCCTGACATTTCTTCATGCTCAGAAACATGATGGTGTACAGGCTTAGATTTTCCAAAACCTACTTGAAGGTTTCTCAAATGCTTCGACACCCCCTTCTAGTCCACCGTCCAAAAGTAGGGGGGAAAAGAAGGTAAACAGGACAAGGAGATGTGGATCTGTTTAGAAGTAGTTCTTTTGGGTGATTCCAATCTTAGGTTGTCAGGATACCAGCAGTCCAGTTCAGTAGTCTCAGGATACCAGCAGTCCAGTTCAAAAATGTCATCAAACACGAATCATCAGCGGTGGCTCCATCCAGAAGAAACTGCCAGGCCTCTGCTGAATTGACGTGAGTCAGGAGGAATGACCAGGATGAGCAGGAATGCCTGAGTTCTCTGTGTGCCTCTCTCAGTGACGTGAAGGCCAATGAAGACACAAGACCAATGAAGCCTAGCAGAGCTAGCTATGCAAGCACCATCGTCACTGTCCTTTGGGTCCTATTTATACTTTTTCCAAACGTCATGTGTCCTCTTACGGATCTTGCCTGAGCAAAACACCATGTGAGTAGGCATCACATAATACAACCAGAAACTTCCACTTCCATAATACAACTGGTTGGTCCTTGCTCATTCCTTTTGATTACTTATGTGTCCTAGTAACCATGGGTCACAGCCCTATAGGAGGTTGCGCATTCTCAGGGCACCTCCTGGCAAGGCTTTACAACACCAAGGGTCCAGCTCTAAAATCACTTCAATTTGATTCTCTCAAAGAATAGTAAGGGACAGAATCACTGGAATTTCAAGTTAAAATATGAGCTTTACAAGAAAACATGTAAGTGTATGTGCTTCCATTTCTTGCTGTCTTGGCACTAGATGTCCATGACCAGCTGTCTCAAATTCCTGCCATGATGGAGCTGTGAGTTAAAATCAAACATTTCTCCTCTAAAAAAGAAAATTGTAGAGCTTTGAGATCTAATTGTAGATTAGATCACTGGGGTAAGGCCTGGAATCACTCTCTCTCTCTCTCTCTCTCTCTCTCTCTCTCTCTCTCTCTCTCTCTCTCTCTGTGCGCGCATGCGTGTGTGTCTGAGAGCACGTGTAATTTGCTGATCCTGAACTTGTATCAATATTCTTTGTATCCATTTCGTGAGTGCTAGATGATAGGCCTGTGATACCACTTCTGGCTTAAAATCCTAGAATCCTTATTTCTCAGTGACATTCCCTCTTCCATAATTCTTGTGCTCACTTGAGCTTGTGAGCCTCTCAACAAACCCTCCCATGTCCAGGAGGCTTGGCAATGGTCCTTCAGTAAACTCCACATTTGCTTCAGCAGATGGGGGAGGGGGTCTGTCCACTTAAATGAGAAATATTTTTGTAAAACAATGAGATGATATCTCTATAATATAAGAAAATCAAAAGGATACTAAGCCATAGGAGCTTCATATAGATCTCATATAAAACCATGATTAAAAAAGAGAAATACGGAATTCCACACGTAACAGGGTTGACTCCGGCAGCATCCCAGGTGACTACACCAGACCCACTTAAATGTGCTAGAAATTCCTCTGTGTGACATCACCTAGTAGATATGTTTTTTTTTCATTTTTTAATTGGTTATTTTATTTATTTACATTTCAAATCCCCTCCACAAACCCCCACCTCCTCCCCCCTCCCCCTGCCTCTATGAGGGTGCTCCCCCACCTACCCACCCACTTCCCCCTCAGAGCCCTAGTGTTCCTATACCCTCTGTCATTGAGCCTTCACAGGACCAAGGGGCTCCCCTCCCAGTGATGCCAAATAAGGCCATCCTCTGCTACATATGCAACTGGAGCCATGGGTCCCTCCATGTATACTCTTTGCTTGGTGGTTTAGTCCCTGGGAACTTTGGAGGAGGGGGGTTGGTTGGTTGATATTGTTGTTCTCTTCCTATGAGGTTGCAAACCCCGTCAACTCCTTCCATCCTTGCCCTAACTTATCTATTGGAGTTCCCATGCTCAGTTTAATGTCTGGCTGCAAGCATCTGCATCTGTATTGGTCAGGTTCTAGCAGAGCCTCTCAGGGGACATCTATGTCAGGCTCCTGTCAGCAAGTGCTTCTTGGCATCAGCAATAGTGTCTGGATTTGGTGTCTGCAGATGGGATGGATCCCTAGGTATGGCAGTCTCCTGATGGCCTTTCCTCAGGCTCTGCTCCACTCTTTGTCCCTGCATTTCCGTTTGAAAGGAGGAATTCTGGATTAATATTTTTGAGGTGGGTAGGTGACCTCATCTCTCAACCTGGGGGCCTTGCCTATCCACTGGATACAATCTCTACAGGTTCTATCTTCCCGTTGTTGGAATTTGGCTAATGTCCTCCCTGTCGGATCCTGGGAACCTCTTGCATCTCTGGCATATGGAACTTTCTAGTGGCTATCTCCAGTTCCCCCTCCCCCACTGCTACATATGTCCTTTCAAATTCCTGACCCTCTGTACTTCTCCCCCATCTCTTCCTGTATCTGAACTGGCCCCACTTTTCCCCTCCCCCCTCTCCTCTCCCTTCCAGACCCTTCTCTCCCTTTACTTTCCAAGATTATTTCCCCCCTTTTGAGTAGAACTGTAGCAGCCACACTTTGGTGTGGTCTTCTTTCTTCTTGGGTTTTATATGATCTGTAAATTGTATTATGGGTATTCTGAGCTTCTTTTGGTTAATATCCACTTATCAGTGAATACATATCATGTGTGTTCTTTTGTGACTGGGTTACCTCACTCAGGATGATATTCAAGATCCATCCATTTACCTGCAAATTTCATGAAGCTCATGGATCAGCAGGATTAACATAGTAAAAGTGACCATCTTACAAAAAGCAATCTACAGATTCAGTGCAATCCCCATCAAAATTCCAACTCAATTCTTCACAGAAATAGAAAGAGCAATTCTCAAACTTATCTAGAACAGCAAAAACCCAGGATAGCAGAAACCATTCTCAACAATAAAAGAACTTCTGGGAGAATCACCACCCCTGACCTCAAGCTATACTACAGAGCAATAGTGATTAAAAACATATGGTATTGGTGCAGAGACAGGCAGGTAGATCAATAGAATAGAATTGAAGACCCAGAAATGAACCCACACACCTTCGGTCACTTGATCTTTAACAAAGGAGCTAAAGCCATTCAGTGGAAAAAAGAAAACATTTTCAAGAAATGGTGCTGGTTCAACTGGAGGTCATCATGTAGAAGAATGAAAATTGTTCCATTCTTATCTCCCTGTACAAAGCTCAAGTCCAAGTGGATCAAGGACCTACACATAAAACCAGATACACTGAAAGTGGGGAAGAACCTCAAACACATTAGCACAGGGGAAAATTTCCTGAACACCAATGGTTTATGCTCTAAAATCAACAATTGACAAATGGGACCTCATTAAATTGAAAAGCTTCTGTAAGGCAAAGGACAGTGTCAATAGCTCAAAATGGTAACCCACAGATTGGGGAAAGATCTTTATCAACCCTATATCTGAAAGAGGACTAATATACAATATATACAAAGAATTCAAGAAGGTAGACTTCAGAGAACCAAATAACCCTATTAAAAATGGGGTACAGAGCTAAACAGAGAATTCTCAACTGAGGAATATCTAATGGCTGAGAAGCACTTGAAGAAATGTTTAACATTCTTAGTCATCAGGGAAATGCAAATCAAAATGACCCTGAGATTCTACCTTACACCAGTCAGAATGTCTAAGATCAAAAACTCAGGTGACAGCAGGTTCTGGTGAGGATGTAGAGAAAGAGGAACACTCCTCCATTGTTGGTGGGATTGTAAGCTTGTACAACCACTCTGGAAATCAGTCTGGCAGTTCCTCAGAAAATTGGAAATAGATCTACCTGCAGACTCAGCTATACCACTCCAGGGCATATACCCAAATGATGTTCCAACATATAACAAGGACACATGCTCCACTATGTTCATAGCAGCCTTATTTATAATATCCAGAAGCTGGAAAGAACCCAGATGTCCTTCAACAGAGGAATGGATACAAAAAATGTGGTACATTTACACAATGGAGTACTACTCAGCTATTAAAAACAATGAATTCATGAAATTCCTAGTGGATACTTATAAAGGAAGATGATCAGAGATCTTGCTTTATTTGGAAGATCATATGGTTCAGAGGAGTATAGTAGGACCTTAGCATTATCCAGGTCTATCTTTCTATCTTAGGGCTCATTATCCAAGAGTAAAGGTAATGGAAAGAAATTCTACTTCTTCTCATTTGAAGACATTAGAGAGATTCCATTGCTCTTACTAACCACAGCTCAGAGCCCCTCATCTACCCCTGCCCCTATCCAGGGAAGCTGAAAACTGGAGAGCTCAGGAAGGAACCTCCAGACAGACAGGCCTTTGAGGAAGCTCTCCACCCTGAACATTGCATTTTCAGCTTCTCAACATTTGAATATTACATCCACATGAGGTCATTTCTGCCTGTGATTCCATATCTGTCTGAAATAGCTAGAAGCCACAAGAGAGGCCACCAGAAAGATAGAAGTTCATGAATAGAACAGTGTGCATTTGATCCAGATAGCAAAAAAATAATTTGTCCTTAACTATTTGAAGAAAACTCAGTAGGCTTCTTCGTGAACTGCTCAGTCATTTCTGGGAAGCAGAAAGATCACCAAGAAGCAGGCAGAGAGGAAGTGTCAGTGGCGACTCACTCTGAAAGAGGAGAAAGAGATGGGACTCTGAGACAAACCAAAGTAAATACGTTATCTCACTGTGAGCATCACTGGCCCTTGGTGAGAGACGTTATGGTGCAATAAAAAGGGTTGAATGACATGGGGCGAACCTGGGATGAGAAAGGATGAGGTAGTGCAGTGCAGGTGCCTTTAATCCCAGCTCTCAGGAGGCAGAGGCAGGCAAATCTCTGAGTTCAAGGCCAGCCTGGTCTACAGAGTGAAATTCAGGACAGCCAGGGCTACACAGAGAAACCCTGTCTTTAAAACTAAAGGATAAAATGTTGGGTTAGACTTTTCCTAGCTTTTATTTTTAATGTGCCAGTGGCATGTGTGTTAGACTCTGGGCAAACGCTCGCAAGGCAGGTCAGTTTCTCCAATCCCACACCCCCAGGAAGAGTCTCTTCTTTACTCTTCCCCTGCAGCATTGTCCAAAGGTACAAATTACTTCTCAGAGCCCTCAAAATTCTTTGCTCTCACAACTCTTTGCGTTTTTAACAAGAATTCATATTTTATAAAATTGAAAGTTACTATGAAAAGTCCGTTGTCTTAAAGAAAGAATTGTAGTGCATCACTATAGGACTATCCACAAGTGTATAAAAAATTATGACTGGTTAGTTGGAGAGATAGCTCAGAGTTTAAGAGCTCTTGCTGCACAATCGTGAGGACCAGAGTTCAGATTCCAGCATGCACATAGTGGGTCAGGTAGACCACAAATGTCTATAACTCCCTCTCTGCGGGATTGAGTGCTCTCTTCTGATCTCTATCTGTACACACTTACACACACACACACACACACACACACACACACACACACACACATAAATAAAATATCTTAAGAATTATACGTCTAGGTAGAAGACTACTTCGTCTGCAGCTTTTCCTGAGCACATTTCTTGCCCTGCGGAAGCATTCTGCAAAAATATCCACGAGGCTCACCCCATGCAGCTCCAGCCCCTGAAAGGCCCATCTGGGAAATAGCTCAGGAGGGAACCCCTTCAGGAGCAAGCGAAGCAGGGCAAGTGGCAATCTCTGAACCTCAGCCAGCTCATTTGCGGCCAGTGTTTTTCACAGATGCTCCCTGGTGAGTGGCAATTTCCGGATATTTTTCAAATGGTTCTTTATCCTGCCAGCTGGGCACACTACAGGAACCTCAGCTTGGAGAACTCAGCCGGATGGACCAATCAAAGACCTGGCCTGATTTGGATTAGGCTGGATTGTTTGAGCCTTGTTGGGGGTTGGCAGTCTCTCTCGACTGCTTTCCTCCTCCTTGTATTTCCACCCTCCCTCTTCTCACTTCCCTCATCCTCTTTGCCCCTGTTATGAGAGATACCATCCTGTCCTTTTAGCCCCTCCCACCAGTTCTCCACCTTCCCCCTCCCCCCGCCCCAACACAGTTCATCAGGATGAAAAAAATGTAAATCTGAATCTAGTTCTGTCAATCACTAGATCCTTGGCCTTGGTTAAATGGTTCAACTTCTCTGGGTCTTAAATGACAGAGCCCATCTCCAAGATCAAGTAAGGCCTTTACCAAGCAACCCAACTCATCCTATGAATAAGCACATATCTAATGACAGTTAATTCACACACACACACCCCACGCACACATACACACTGTGTTTTCTAAGATCTTTAGAACATGGACCATCTGGAAGAAAGCTGTTAGTTGTATCGCCCTGCTTCACATGTCAGGCATAGTCTCACTTGCCGATTGGAAGAAACCCTGGATTCCATTGTCAGTCTTGCTGGAAGTAGAGGAGACCTGGAGGGAGTGCAGCTACTCTCAGAATCAGTGGCTGTGTTAGTTGTTTTACTTGTGGCTGCTACAAAATACCTGACAAAAATAACCAAAGATAGGAAGGGCTTAAGGCAGTAGGTTTCAACCTGTGGGTTGCAACACCCTGGGAATTGAATGGTTCTTTCACAGGGGTGAAAAACCATCACAGGGGTGAAAGACCATCAGAAAACATAGATATTTACATTACGATTCATAACAGCAGCCAAGCTACAGGTATGAACTAACAATGAAAATAATTTTATGGTTGTGTGTCACCACAACGTGAGAAACTGTGTTAAAGGGTTAGGAAGGCTGAAAACCACTGGCTTAAGGGGGCAGGGTTTGGGGGCAAAGTCTATCATGATGGGGAAGGCACGGTGGTGAGGCTATCGGGTAGCTGGCCTCATTGTTTCTATAGTAAGGAAGAAAGAACATGCTGATGAACACTGGTGCTCTGCCCATTTTATCCACCCCACCCCCTTGGAGAGTGATGTTGGTTGGTCTAGGACTGTTCCATTGGACGACCACTCAGGGCAAGTCTTCTCAACTAAAGTTACATGGAAACACTGTCACAGACCTGTCGCCCAGGTGATCAAAAACAGCTGATACCAACATTTCCTGTTTTGATCTGAACATATGAAAACCGTTTCTTCCACCATTTTGAATCATCCGTTTGATTAGATTAGCCCATATTCTAGAGATAATCTGGTCCCCAGCAGGCTGAAAATGCCAACAGTGTATTTCATGGTCTTTCCCACAATTCACTCTTACTCAAAATGAAAAATAATGCTAACAAATGACTACTTGTGTACATGGGAGACTTGGGGGTAAGGTTTGAGTTCTGCTTTGGTCTGGTTTCTAAGGAAGACTTTGTCTCTATTTCAGTAGAAGGTATGAGGCACTATCTCCTAATATATATCTTTTTTTCTCATCTGCTTTAAATTCTTTGATGGCTTCTTATTTTCCTTTTCACAAAATCCACACTCCTTGGACATCCAGCCCATTTTAGCCAGGCCCATATCCCACTCTCTGGCCTTAGCATGTTCTGTTCCACCCTCTCCCACATGTTATTCCATAGAAGCAACCATTGTCCCTCTCTCAAAGCACGTTTTATCTCCATTGACTAGTTAACTTTACAATTTTTTAATTGAAGCATTCATTATAATATTTTTTAGTTTTTCCTATTAGATTTTAAATACCCAGAGAATAATGACTATCAGGTTTTTGTTATTGTATTTCCATCCCCACATACGGGCTTCATGCAAATTGAGTATCTGATGAATGTCTCTGGCACTTGCACATATGTGCATCAGCACACACTCACATGCACACACACACACACACACACACGCATGCATGCACACACACTAAAAACAAATCTTTTCCATGGGGCCATAAGCCAAGTTTTACAGCTTGAGGAGGTTTTTCCTATAGCTATTGAGTGTTGCTGCCTTATGTTTCCATTTATTGTCTGTATGATAGTATTTATGGAGCCCTCAATATCTTGGATTTTTCAACAATACCTTGTCACTCTGTCACCCAGTAGATGCTCAAACTTGACCAGCTCGTTTAAAATATAAGATAGCAACTTGAAGAAGAGAGTTACATTTTGTTGCAATTATAGGAAGGGTTTGTATCATATTTCTCAGTAAAACATAATATATATTTTTCCTGTCTAATAATTATATTTCTCAATAGAACAGATTATGGGTTTTTTTGCTTGTTTACCATGTCTGATCATTATTTTCTTACAAGTAAAAGTAGTCATGTCATGTGGTAAATGTAATTTACTTTGTCACCAAACAATTAAGTCTCTGTCATCCAAAAGTTAAAGTTAATCCTTTACCAAGTACTTGGGTTGGGGTAAAGAACTTTATATGAATGAATAAATAGGAAATGTTTAAATATATTCTATATATATGTGAATAAATGAATTATATATAGATTTTATATTACTGAGAACTAATCAAGAAATTCTTCAAGAAAACACATATCTATTTTTTCTGAGTGAGAGACTTTATAAATGACCAGCTCTATGGAGAGGAAGAGATAGAAAGAGAAAAAGATAAGTGAGAGAGAGAGAGAGAGAGAGAGAGAGAGAGAGAGAGAGAGAGAGAAGGAAATGAAGAGAGAAGAGAGAAAGGAGGAGGGAGAAATACAGCGGGGTGGGTGGAGCTTTTATGACATCCATAATATAGAGATTTGAAGTTTAGATGAAACCTCCATGTAGCATTTATAAATAATTGATGCTGCTACTATTAGGCCTTCTTAGGAAGGAAAAGAACTAGAGTGAGATCAATACCCTCATCCTCTGACTCCAGAGAGCAGCACTAACTTATTACTTATAGAGATGGAAGAAGCAACTACCGTTAATATCACAAGAGCCTGCAATGTGGTCCAGGCTTCCTTATTACCATCCAACTAGATAATGATAACCACACAGACAGCAACTGCTTACCAGACAAATGGATGACTGGAGTTAGAGAATCCAGAGTACCCAATTTTCACACATTTGACATTTGTGTGTAGATGTGTCACTAAGTCTGTCTTTACAAATGGTTCATAGACTCTGGAATAATCCCTTACTTTCAGAATGATAGGATTTAAGAAAGACCAGAAGAGAGCCAGCCACTGTGAATGAGACCTAGGATGCGCTCGCATTCTACCTACAACCCTGCAACAGCCAAGTCAGTCCCCTTACCATGTTTAAATGGTGCAGAAGGGAGAGAGTAAAGGACATCATACAGTCTTTATGGGGAGGGGAAGCAAGACTCATTCTATCAAACTCCCTGAAGTTGTAGTCATAATAAGCCATGCATCATGTGAACCTATGTCATACCTCTGTTTTTGCATAACACTGTAAAGTCCCTCCATCTTACAGAAAACAAAATGAGCAACCACACCTTCCATATCCATCCATGTCCTTGTGACCATTCCTCTCCTGCTGTGTTGACTGTTTTCACTGGTGACACTCCTGCTCACAATTTCAAGTAATTGTTCATGCTGATGTACCAAGCTGGAAGTGTGGACACCCTTCCTTCTCTCATTTCCTACCAGTTCCAGTTGAGGTTCTGTTGTTCTGATCAACATCATGACCAAAAGCTACCTGGAGAGAAAAGGGTTGATTTTTATCTTACAGGTTACAGTCCCTCACTCAGGGAAAGCCAAGAAATTCAAGGAAGGAGCTTGAAGAAGAACATGGAGGAGCTGTGCTTATAGGTTTGTTCTCTAGTCTCTGCCCAGCAAGCTTTCTTATGCAGCCCAGGACCCAGTGCCTAGGGATGGTACTGCCCTCAGTGAACTGGATCCTTCTACAACAATTAGCAGTCAACTAAATGTCCCACAGATATGACCACAAGGCCGATCTGATAGAAGTAATCTCCCAGCTGAGATATCTTAGATAACTCTGGGCTGTGTCAAGTTGATAGCTCCAACTCACTAGGAGACTACCTCCAAGTTGAACCTTCCTGAGGGCCAACTTCTTAAGATCCTTCTGAGTGTTTTCATTCCATGTGGCCTGCCATTTACCAGATACCCCATTACACTTACATCCAGCATCACTCATTCTGATAAGTAATGATCTTTTGCTTTACTTCGCTTTGATCCTTGACTGTCACTACTATCTCTCTTGATAGATCTCTAAGTCCCCTGGACTAAAGAAACTAATTTATATTTCTTAGTATTGCATTACAGTATTGGACACTCAAAGGTTGTTGAAATATGGAAGACACTGGGACAATCATGAAATTGACATTGATATGTATGACATATGTTCACATGGTATGTGCTTTATTATAAAAGACTCCATTTAATAGCACATAGATAAAAGAATATTGTTAAGAATCCATTTAACAATATATAGATGAAAGGACCAGTGTATCAGTCTTAACTGTTAGATGGATTTCTTTACAATTTAAAACACTAGGCTGAAAATGAAGGGGCCAGCCTTCATTTTCAGAAAACATATTTTTTGCATTTGAATGAATGTTATTTATGAATAATTAGTCATTAGCTGAGTTAAAACACAATCAATAATTTTAATTACAAAAGGGAGACTTGAGAAACTCATTTGACCTGCTTGCAGTTCAGAAGAAGACAGGGGCCCTGTTATTAATTCTGCTGCAGAACTGCAGAGCAGAGGTAAAAGAAAGTGCAGCACGATAAATATTAACAGTGAGATGGGATTCGTGACTTCAGGGTGAGTCCCCCTCCCAGGATGTTCCCTTGAGGCACAGTATCTAGGAAAAAGAATAATGAACCAAAACATGCTTTGTATGACCTTTATAATGTACAGAGGTCAAGGCCTGATAAGAATAAAAGTAATATGAATATTCTATAAAATTTAACCTTAGTATAAATTACAAATAATGGTACCAGAACTTGATAATGGTAAATCATATGGGTGCTAAACTTGCATTTATCATACACATGTTTTGATTCAACCAAAAGTATCAGAGAGTCCAACATTCCAGTTGATTATATATTTTTGATTAATATTTTATGTTTTTAATACATAAAATAACATCTGAAAAAAAACCTTCTTTCCATTTCCATTTCATGCTTAGAAACAAGAATTTTTCTCAGTAATTTTTGAAAACAAGGATGTTTGTTCCTCCTACAGCTTTTCAAAATATATCCTCACTAATACAATAAAAAAGAAAAAAGAAAATGTGTACAAATTGAAGAAGTAAAGCTATCTTTCTTCGCAGATTATGTAATTTTTCTCTACATAAAATCTAAAAGAATCATAAGAATACATGGAACTGATAAGTGGTTATAACAAGGTTGCAAGACATAAATACACAGAAATTAACCCTTTCTATGTGTTAGCAATGAATAGGTAGAATTTGAATAAGAATATATTCCTATATTTAGGCACATGCCTAAATACTGAAATAAGAATACATTTAATATAATATGTATGAGGTCTACATGGAGAAAATTATAAAACTCTAATGAGGGGCTGGAGAGATGGCTTCACGGTTAAGAGTACTTGCTGCTCTTGCAGAGAACCCAGGTTCCGATCCCAGCATACATATCGGACAGCTCACAACCACCTCCATCTCCTATTCCAGGAGATCTGACACCCTCTCTTGGCCTCTGCATGCACAGGCATACACACGGTACACAGACATAAATATGGGCACACACACATACATATAAAATGAAAATGAAGAGAGGCTGAAGGAATGGCTCACTGGTTAAAATCACCTGCTGTTCTTCTAGGAGACCCAAGATTGTCCTTAGCACCAGTCAGATAGTGCACAGCACCTCTAGCTCCAACTCCAAGGCATTCAGCAACTTCTTCTCCTCTCCATAGGCATGGCACCCTAGTACTCCTGCTACACATAGAGCGAGAACCGAGAGAGGGGGAGGTAGGGCAGATAAATCAAAGTAACAAAAATGAAAAAAGTAAAATGTAAAGAAAAACCCCAGTGAAGGTGACTGAAGAGGAACTAAATAAGTGGAGAGCTAATCTGTGATCATGAGAAGGGAGAGACAAAACTGTCAAGATGTCGAATCCCCCCACTAGAGCTCCACAAGCAATATAATAAAACCCCATCAAGTTTTTGTCCTGAACATCAATACACTGATTTTAAAGTTTATATGTAGAGGCATAAGATCTATCCACAGTAGAATCAAAATACTTCTCCAATATTACAGTACAACATTGATACAGTTGGCACAGTATTACAGTATAGTGATACAGTTGACACAGTATTACAGTACAACATTGATACAGTTGACACAGTGTTACAGAACAACATTGATACAGTTGACACAGTATCACAGTACAACATTGATATAGTTGGCACAGTGTTACAGAACAATACTGATACAGTTGGCACAGTATCACAGTGCAACATTGACACAGTTGACACAGTGTTACAGAACAACACTGATACAGTTGACACAGTATTACAGTACAACACTGATACAGTTGACACAGTATCACAGTACAACATTGATACAGTTGACACAGTATCACAGTGCAACATTGATACAGTTGACACAGTATCACAGTACAACACTGATACAGTTGACACAGTATTACAGTACAACACTGATACAGTTGACACAGTATCACAGTGCAACACTGATACAGTTGACACAGTATCACAGTACAACACTGATACAGTTGACACAGTATCACAGTACAACATTGAAACAGTTGACACAGTATCACAGTGCAACATTGATACAGTTGACACAGTATCACAGTGCAACATTGATACAGTTGACACAGTATCACAGTACAACATTGATATAGTTGGCACAGTATTACAGTACAACATTGATACAGTTGACACAGTATTACAGTACAACACTGATACAGTTGACACAATATTACAGTACAGTGATACAGTTGACACAAAATTGCAGTACATTGATACAGTTGACACAGTGTTACAGTGCATTAATACAGTTGACACAATATTACAGTACAACATTGATACAGTTGACATGGTGTTACAGTGCATTAATAGAGTTGACACAGTATTACAGTACAACATTGATATAGTTAATACAATATTGAGGCAGGAGAACAGACCAAAGGCTAAGGTCCCACTTTAACATTTAGTATAAAAATCTTGTACTCAAAAACAGTGTGATGCTGAAAACACAATAAATAGAGGAAAATACTGAGAATAAACTCACACAAAGGCAAAAAAAAAAAAAAAAATGTTCTTTGACAAAAGAAAACTCCAGTACAATGGAGTGGTGCAACACCTAGGCATTGTCATGAAATAGGCATCTTATGTTCTTTATAACAATAAACAGAGCAGATCATAGTACTAATATAAAACTCAAAACTATAGAACTTTTACAACACTGGGGAAAACCTATGTTGCCTTAAATATAGTGATAACACTTTAGACGACCAGTTGTCATGACCATAAAGAAATAGTTGATTGAAAAAAAAAAAAAACTGCTTTACAAACACACACACACACACGGAGGGTTAGGGGATGGAGAAATAGGAAGAGAAGGAGGGAGAAACATAAACGTGTATTCTGAAGTGTTGGAAGCCATATGACAAGGTTGCATAATGAATGTGTGCTTCCAACTACGTAACATTTTGGAAAAGACAAACTGTGGAGATAGTTAAGCGATGGGAGGTTGCCAGATGTGAGGAAGGAGAGAAACAGAAACCAGCCAGGTCACAGAGGGGCTTTCCTCCACAGAAACTAGTCTACGTGACATTATAATGTTGTTTACATATCAATATACACTCAACATACAGCCATAGATAGTACAAGGGGGAATACTAAAGCACACACTCTGGACTTAGAAAATTGATAATAGTGAATGTAGCATCCCTGGAAAGGATGCTGATAGCATTGGAGGTTGTGTATGTAAGGATGGGAAGATGTGGCAAATCTCTGTACCTTTCACTTAATTTTTCTCTAAACCTACAAGTGTACTGAAATACTATTTTGTTAAAAAGAAAACCTATAATTACATTTCTTTTCTTTTAATTTTGATGATTCATTTTTACACACGTATACAATGCATCATGATAATATATCAGTACACTCTCTTATTCTTCGCCCACTCCTTCTGCTTACAACTATTTAATCTCAAAGATTTAAGTGTGTTCATTCAAAAAAAAAAAAAAAAAAAGTTCTCATGATCCTTCAAAATATTTCCATTTCCTTCCAGAAGGTGGCATGTGTGTACTATGCTTGAAAAGCCCTCTGCTTTTTTTTGTGTGTGTGTGTGTGAAGGAGGGAAAAAAAAAAAGGAAAGAAATAGAAAAAAAAGAAAGAAAAACTTTCCCAGACAGTAAAACAACTTATAAACCTGTCGGGAGTAATTTCAGCAGCTGGGGTGAAATAAGAGCCTGCCTCAGACACCTAGGGCTTTCCGTAGTAGGGTGAGCTTCTGTATGATTGGAGACGTACCTGTGAACACTGGGACCCATAACTCAATTTACAAGTACCTTAACGCTGAAAGACTGTTTGCGGAGTTGACGCTCTGGAATTTGTTACAGTCACTAGAAGCTGCATGGCATAAGAAAGGCCACAGGATGTGGCTAGAATAGTGGTCAGGAACAGAGTCCTCAGGGTGCAGGACCCGCAGCCAACTTATCCTTGGCTGTGCAGGGGCTGTACTAGAGGGCTGTTTGAACTTGGGAGAGAAATCCTCTAATTAAAGGGCAATTACACAGAACTTCTGCCTAGTAATCCCCTCCGAGCATGTTAAACCCACAGATTTCTGGGCTTTAGAGACCCCCAAGGTCAAGAACATCTTTGGGACTTCTGGGTCTACATTTAAGAAGCATCCTGGAATGGAAAATTTCTCAGGTGTCTAAATACAACACACTGCTAATGAAAGCGATGCCATGGACAAACCTCTAAACCAGGATTCCAAGCAGACACAAGAGGACAGCTGGGACTTCTGAGTCTCAGGGTTCCATCAGATCAGGATGCCTGGTTTCTGGATTTTCTATGAAAAAAATTAAAAAATTATAATGGGTAAGACTGTATCCAAAGTTACACAGTTAATTATCAGAAAATATCACATGCCAATTTCTAAAGCTCCAGCTTTTGGAGCACTACAGTGGTGTCCCAGGGGGGGCAGAAAGAGCAGAAAATACTTAGTACATCTTCCTTGCTTCTTCAGCCTTCTCTGCTTTCTTGGTTCCTTGTGCAAAAGAATCTGACTGGAACAAAATCTCTAAGAAACATTTGGTGGTCAGTGAGCTGTGTTTGCCTGTTAGCTAACTCATTCAGTAATAACCAATAATCATGGGGTACTTTCCAGTCTGATTTCTAGGCCCCCAAAATGAGTTATGAAGAACACAAGGGTAGTCCCTGTCATGGCAGTCTAGTCAACAATAAGGAAATAAGCAGATGCATACAAGAGGAAGATGGTGTCGTTCTGTGTGCCGGGTGTGATTGATGGTATAACTGAGAAAGCGAATGTTCTTTTAGCTAGCCTCACCATGATCAGCTGCTTAGAGGCAGCCACGCAGACAGAGATGCTAGAGACACAGCATCAGCTCAGGCATTTCCGGGACAGGGTATTCTTCAGAGTCAGCTTCAATGCTGAATCATAAAACACTGGAAGAGGCAGGTTGAGTTGAGCTAAGCATAGGAAAGAGCTCCCTAGCCTAGCAGAGAGGGAATTAATGCCCAACTGTGGGCTCATCATGTCCTCATTTCTTTGTAACATTTCATTTAAGCCTCACAGTCGCAATGGGTAGTAAGAGGAGGGCTGCTCATAGAAAGGAGAGATGTGCCTGCTCCCAGTTTAGATATATCAAGTGGAATAGTCACTTATTAGAAAGCCACTGGAAGGAACCTTTCATTGAATGCTAGGGAAATCCTGACATCTCTTCAACCCCTACCTCAGCTGAGTAATTTAAGCTCAGCATATGGGTGGATCTGCATACGTTAGGTTGGCTATGCTGGGGGTGTACGTACAGACTACAGAACTACAGACTCTTCAAGTCATGTGTTGGCTCCGTATAAAGCACACAGAGGTGACCAATTTATGTTTCCTGAAATAAAATAGCTCCCTGGCTCAGAGGGAAATGAGTGAGTTAGCGACCCTTAATCTTGTGATCTCCAAACGCTGCCAGGAGCCCTAATTAAATCACAGAAAGCACTGCAAAAGCAAATAAGACATACTCCAGATTCCAGCCAGGTAATGGAAAATTACAGAAACTCTTGAATAACAGTAGGCATGTTTCCAACTTGACTAAGTGTGAAGCATAAATTCTCAGGCAGGCCTTTCATTCACTACTCTCTCAGAGGAATGCAGCCAAATGGCATTGGAACACCGCTTTCAGTAAGAATTCAGGCCTGTAGCCCAAACCTACGCTTCACAACCAGCACTGGCGGGAGCAGGAAGGGCAGGAATTGTCCCATGATCTAGAAATGCTACCCAGGTCACTTTCCTTCCTCAAGAAAGACGTTTCTTCACTCGCTTCAGGAAAATAAAATCATACATGAACCTCGAGCAGACAGCTCTGAACCCAGTGGCTCTCCGGAGGGGCCAGGACATCTATCCTGGGTGGAAAGGGAAAACCATCAAGTCGCGGGTTACTTGAGTACTGACTGACCTTCCTGGAGATTAGAGTAAGGAGTGAAATTGATGACGTCGACATTCTTCTCCTGTGACTCTCCACGGTTTTGTCAAAATTACACAATTACTGATTCCACTTAGCTCCAAATGAAAGTCAGTGGTCAGGAACAAGTGGCTGCAGGCTCCAATCACAAGACGCAATCCCAGCAGGCCAGACACGCCCATCACCTCTGGACATTGCTTCTCCAGCTACGCCCGCAATCCTACATCCAGTCAAATGCAGACTTCTTGAGGGCATAGTCTCCGACACCTTCCTAGGTAATAGTTAGCAGAGGAGAGAGGAGCCTATAGGCTGAAGTCTACAACCCAAGTGCAGTTGTAGGGTCTGAGCTGGGTTTGAAGAGCCTGGGGTGTCGGCTGAGAGCGAGGATGTGTATTTGGAGCTGTCCACTCCGTAAAGGCACTTCTATTTCTAACCTGTCGAGCAGAAGAGATGTTTAGTGGTTTACACGTGCATCCTAAATCGCAATTTATTTCAAAATAGGTGAACATTTACTAAGAGGGTACTCTGGACACATGAGTCCACTAATTCTCAAGAGAACAAGGACTCCAAATGCTACGCCTTGCTGGTTCTCCCTGTCTAGGTTTGTGGGCAGTGGTCAGGGCTGTGTCTTCATCAAAAGAGAAGAAGGATAAATAGAGATTGGGCAAATTATTTTTTATCAAACATGGCAAACACAGTGACCACTCGACAAGTGCTGTCTCTGTCTCCATCAGCACTGTTTACGAGACCTCAGAGCTTTGTGTGGGGTTGTGTGAATGCATCCAACCTGGTCCTCTGAGCCAGCAAATGCTTCACCTCAAAAAGTTCACCAGGCAAGAGAATGAAGAGTAATCTAGCTTATGATAGGAGAAAGAAAGAGAAAAGCAACAGATCTGAGTACAGACCGTCTTAAAGAACTGGAGGCTCTGACCTCTGCGGGGCAGGTCTGTTGATTATCCACCTTAACACTGTGACTTCAATTAGAAGATACTCCTGTGGGCAAATAAATGCAGGGAAGCTGGCTGATGCAGCACTTCCGGGCAAATGGCACTGCTGTTCCTCTCTCCTCCCACCCCTCACCCTCACCCTCACCCCAGGAGCGCACATCTCAGTGCAAGGGCCCTGGAAGAAGGGAAAGAGGGGGAGATGCAGGAAATTCACTTCAGACTCACCACCTGAGGAGACAGATGACCCTGGACCAGCTGTGAGAGGCAGGCCACATCAGAACAACATGAATGTCCCAAAGTGACAGCCTCTGTTGGCAGAAGCACAAAGATCATACTTGAAAGTTTGTCAACCTTTGAAATACAGAAGTTTATACATAAAAATTCTAATTTCAAGGTTTTCTGAAAAAACCAGAACACTTTAACATGCAGGTTCTGAATTCTAGCATAGGAAATTAGATAGCTGCTCAAAAATTCTGCTTGCTTTATATGTTTAATTATTTTACTTTATATACTTTGGATTTAGTTCCAAAGTAGCACATAGAGAGCTATGTTCTTTTTAAATTATTGTTTTATTAAGCTTTTTGCTTATGTTTGGTAAAACAGTCAAAAGATCTAAGAAAGACACAGAATTCTAGCCCTCTCCAGGCACCTTTTGTTACCCCAGAAGGAGCAGCTACTCCTCTTTCTGTGGTCTGCAGGCACTGCATGTGCACACAAGAAGTTTTTTAAATATGGGTTCTAGATCTCCCTCTACTAGGGTCCACTGTGCATCTTTGAGTAAAGTATTCTCTGAGACCTAGTGTGTTGTCTAGTCTACACGGTAATGGGTTTGGGCTAGAATCTAGAGCTGGGTTGTTTTTAGGCTTTCAGATACCTTTGAAATTCATGAGACTTAACCTGAAACTTCAGTCCACATACATACTCTGAATGTCTAGTCCCTGATTTCGCAAACCACCATCCAGTGCTCTTCTTTATACTCATCTTCAATCTCACTGATTTTTTTGACATTTTCATAGAGCATTTGTAATCAACAGTACATAGTAAATACTTCTGAGACCCAATAATACTGAAGATAATAAGAAATACCCTTGCAGCAGACGTCTATGGCCTTGGCATGTGACTCGTGTTTTCTGACATGAGTCAGGGGCCTTCCACTCTGAAAATGTATCAGCTGCTCATGTGGGCCACACCTCTATAGCTAGGGCTCTGATGGTAGTTTTATTTCTGTCTTGGATTTAGAACTAAAGGCTAGTGACACGGAATCAAGAGGGGGTTCAGTCCATCAGCTCCTCTCTGTGTCTGGAGGCAGGAGTGGGAGCTGTGTGGGTAGAAGTACCCAGTGCTGAAGAGGAATGTTGTAGGGTCTTCAGTGGCTGGGCCCAATGCCAGGAGATGTGGTCTCCTGTAGGACCAGTTCACTGAAGCATTGTGGGTATATGCCTAAGTAATTCTCCTTATTGGCCCCATGATTCTGAGAACTGCCAACATCCTATAATGAATCCATTTTGCTCTTATCTAGGGTTGGTATTACCTGGAGTTTTATCTAGATATTTATTTAGAGTTAATTATCTAGATATTTATTTAGAGGCAGTTATCTAGATAATTATCTAGAGTTTCTGTTACTAGCAACAAAGAAAGCCAAGTAATATAAACCTTCCTCTTCCTGAGTGAACAATATCTTAGGGGTTGTTTGCAACAAGAAACATCTGGGCATCAGTTATAGTAGTTTGGTAAAGAGGGGACCAGAATGTCAAAATCACACAAAGTTAAAAAAAAATCAACACATATCCATTGCATAAAGTAATAGACTTCAGTGTGACATTTTCAAAGATATGAATCATGTACACTGATAATATCATCCCCAGCCTCTGTGTGTGGTGGTGGTGGTGGTGGTAGTGGGGTATTCATGGGTGTGTAGGTACATATGTATGCATGGAAGTGTATGCACATATGAGTACTTGCACGCAGGTATCATCTCTCAGAAGCTGTCCACCTTTTTCTTTGAGACAGAGCCCTTCACTGGCCTGGATCTTGTCAATTAAGCCAGACTGGCTGGCCAGTAAATTCCAAGAATCTACCTGTCTCCAACTCCCTAATACCGGGATTACAAGCACATGCTACCATGACTGCTTTTTTTTTTTTTTTTTTTTTTTTTTTAAACATGGGTGCTGAGGATTGAACTCAGATCCTCATGCTTAAGATTAATGACTGTGCTAACTCCCCAGACTCCCATTACTTTTTCCTATCCCACTTTTTCCTTCTTTTTTTCTCAGACTTCCGTGTGTGTGTGTGTGTGTGTGTGTGTGTGTGTGTGTGTATTTTATGACAAACAAGCTGCCGCCTGAGGGTGCTGCCCACTTTGGAGGAGGATCATTCCCTCTCAGTTAGTTAATTCTTCCAAAAAAAAAAAAAAAAATGTCTTCACAGACACACCCAGAGGCACGTCTCTGAGCTAATTCCAGATGCAATCAAGTTGACAACCAAGATTAACCATGACAACCCAGGGTTGGTATAGCTGGCTCACATCATGTGGTTGGTCAAATTTTAATATTTTTTTGAGGAAACACCATAGTGATTTCCATAATGGCAACATTCATTTAAATTGCCATCAACAGTGTGTACATAAAAGTTCTTTTCCTCAGAAAGTTTGCCTACATTTGTTGTTTGTTATCTTAAGTACAACCATTACAACCAGGTTAAGATGAAATCCGATTGCCGATTTAGTCTACATTTTCCAAAAGACTGAGAATGCTAAACATTTTTATGCATTTAGGACATATGTACTTATTTTAAGAGTTGTCTACTCTATTACTTTACCCATTTATTAATTGGGTTGAGTGTTTGTGTGTGTGTGTGTGTGTGTGTGTGTGTTTAAACTTTGAAGTTCTTTTTATATTCTTCATATGACTCCTCTGTCAGATGAATAGCTGGAAAAGATTTTTCTTTTATTTTGAAGGTTGTGTCTGCTCTCTGGAGATTGTGATACTGCTCAACTTAATATAATTATAATATTATATTTTCCTTTTGCACTTCAGGAAATTTGCAAAGGGATAGTATGCTGTTGTTAAGTAATGAGAAACCTCTTGGGCTATTCCATGATTGCTCCATCCATTTCTTTTAAATGATGTGTTTGCTTAAGGAACATTTGGTAACTAGAGCAGAGAGATGGTGGGGCAAGCTCAACAAGACAGAGCTAAATGTTGCCTCTGGTGCACAATTGTAGTGACAATTTTGGAATTTTGGTTTCTTTAAAAAACAGAAATATTGTAGGAAAAAGGCTTTCTTTTTGAACCCTGGTGCAGGCTATGAAGCTGCTTCAGATTGCCCACAGCAGCTGACCGTGATTTGCCTCATGCTCTAGCACGGATGTGATTTTGTCAATGGCAGAACGTTTCTGTGATTGTGTAACATTTGGGATTCTGGGGACTTTTCAAAGGCTTTACAAATGCTAGGTTCCTGAGAGGCAAGTTGGACTTTTGGTTGGATGTTAGTTGGTTGGTGGTTTGCTATTGGTTGCTGTTGTTCACAGCTTGTTAAGTAGTCATATGCAAAGAAGAAAGAAGAAGAAATTAAATATTTTGAAGGTGAAGATCAAACTTGCCCCCCAAAAACTTGATACCCCTAGTCATCAGGAAGTAGCCTAACGATAATGTCCTTCCCTTTCCTTTCTATCATTGTTTTTTCTCTCCTATCTAGTATTAGGGGATTGAAAGGGGTTGGAAAGGTTGAAAAAGGATGGAAGAAAGAAGAATCTGCAAGGTAATAAAAGGTTATACATAGTGTAACGCACGTGTATGATAATATCACAGAAGTCTGGCATGGTGGCACATACCTTTAATCCCAGCACTTGGGAGACAGTTGTATAGCTGGGTTCAAGACCAGCCTGGTCTTGAGAGGGAGTTCCAGGATAGCCATGGCTACAGAGAGACACCCTGTCTCAAGAACCAACAACAATAATATCACAGGGGAAAAAACGGAATCAGTTCTGGATTCTCAGAGACAAAGGTCTATCAGTTAGGTTGAGTTATGTTCAATAGACCAGCCTATGAACAAGGTTGTATCTGAGTGTGAGGCTTCCAAGCAAATGTGAAAAGAACTATTGCAACAAGCATGCAAAGATTCCCCAGTGCTCCTTATTCCAATGGAAGAGAAGAATCTTTGTCCTGTCTGTAGCAATTCTAAACTCAGTCAGACTTAGCTACTGTTCCCTTCTTGAACTATGAGACCCACTCTCATAGTTGATACCCAAGGAAGGGAAACTGTGAGAACTCACAATGGAACAGGTAATACATCCACAAGGCTCTATCCGTGTAACCCAAACCCTTCCCACTAAGCTGCACCTCTTAATACTGCCGAATTGATAAACTACAGTTCTAGTGCATCATGAGGGTTGCACTTGAATTGTAGAAACTTAAAAGTTCAGCCGGTGTTCTGCTTTGTGTATCATTGTTCTGTACACAAGGTGAGATCCTGGGTGGAAAATGGCTGTTGGCTCTAGTCTGGTGGGTATAGGATAGACTTAGTAAGGCTTCTGATGACACAAGATCTCCTGTGACTACGGGAGCCCAGAAGGTTGAGGAGCTGAGGAAGACTGTGCAGAAGTTGCTCTTAAAGAGATAGAAGTACTGAAGAAACAGAAGGGTATTGCAACCCCATAGAAAGAACAATACCAACTAACCAGATCGCCCAGAGCTCCTAGATACTAAACCACCAACCAAAGAGTACACATGGGGGGACCCATGGCTCCAGCTACATATGTAGCAGAGGATGGCCTTATCTGACATCAATGGGAGCAGAGGCCCTTGGTCCTGTGGTGGTTTGCTGTCCTGGTGAAGAGGTAGGAGTGGGTGAGTGGGAGGAGGAGCATCCTCATAGAGGCAAAAGGGAGGGAAAGAGGGGCTAGTGGTGGGGTAACCAGGAAGGAGGATATCATTTGATAATTAATTTATAATTAAAAAAAAAGAAGTGGCACTTTATCCACCACACTGCTCTGTCACCAGGGCCATCTAAACTAGGGTGCATCATTTGCAGAACAAGACGCAATGTTTGTAGCCCTGCTGGTGAATACAAACATCAAAAGCTATTCCTAGAACACCAAGAAGAACGTGTCTCTAGCTTCAGTCTTCATCTGCTGTATTTCCCATGTGAAATATTGTTTCCGTTTAGGGAGCTCTTCTGCTTTACTGTGGAAAAACAAATACAGAGAAATAAGAGAATCCTTGTGAACAAAACCTGAGGCAAAAAAAAAAATAATAATAATAATCCTGCTGCGGAGGGAGTTTAAAAGAAAACACCAGTGTTATGGAGGTTCATTTTGACATCGGTGTTTGGAAAGGAAAGCACATTTTTCCACAGCAGCCTAGTTATGAATGGTGATCGGCTCCCCAGATGAACCCACAAAGGACCGCTTAGCTCCCGCTCTTCCTGTAAAATCCATCACGTTGTCTGAGCCTTATGTAATATCTTCATACCATCGACTGTTTTTCTACTATACTCACTTTCTACCACACCAGCTCAGGAGAGAAAACTTTAAAAATGTAGAAAAGTACAAGAAAAAGAAAAAAGAAAAGAAAAACTACCAAAGTGTCCACTTAAGAGTTTCAATTTGAATACAATGTATCCTAGTTATCCTAGAAATTTTTAAATTATCGTGATATAAATAGCATTATATTTTAAGTATCTTTTAAATGTAATTTGATAGTTTGACATAAGTACACAACTGTCAAAGTGTCATATCACCACAATCAAGACTCTCAGAGCACTACATGCACCCAAAATCATGGCCTCATTTCTCTTTCCCTGGGGAGGCTAGAGGCAAGGATTACAAATACTCTGCCTTTTTTCCACTATAGATTAAATTCTCTGGGTTTAGTAGAGAATGAACATCTTTTAATCTCATTTCCTTCATTCAGTATACTTATTTTGACAGCCACCTATGTGTATTTTATATCAATAGACTATTTTGATTGCTAAATAGTATTTTGTAAAATTGATTTAAAAAATAGAGTTCTTATCTATCCATATACATGTAGATAGTTGATATAAGATTCATAAAATGGTCGTCAAAAAATGCAGAGCTTGAGAGAAGCCTTAGGAAAGACGTTTTCCTGACCCTCTCTTGCCCTCCTGGCTCTCATCCTTCATTGCCCCCAAGGCTACAGAGAAAGAATTCCTCTCCCTTACAGATTATAAAAACCAGAATCCCTTTTCCCCAAAGGCAGCCGTAAAACTTAAAAATATTATTTTAGCTTCATTCTGTCTTTCTGTGTAACAACTGTCCATAAAGAAATGAAGACCAGAGGGTTCCTTTCCCATACTCTGGGGGAAAGAAATTCTACAGTTGAGAAGTCAAGGAGAAAGTAAGCACTCTGGCTTTGAGGGTTTCCTCTTTGGTTTATTACTGTTGGGTCACACCTTTTTTGTCCAATCATATTTCTACTTGGCTGTCCATGCATCATTAACCACAGACATAAAAATGAATAGTCCATAGAGTAATGTTCTCATGCCTTAGGCATGCAATAAATTTCACATGTTATTTATACTGTACAAGACATGAAGAGTCTGTCTTGGGTCTTTGTGTCTTCTTTCTGTAGGCTTTCGTATCATCTAAAACTATGATCAATGAATTTGCTATGCGTTTGTCTTTTTAATCTGTCTTTTGTTACATGAGTATTAGAAACCATTCTTTATAATGATTAGGAAGAGGAGGTTACCTTTTCTTTTAGCCATATATTGGCTCTACAGACAATTATCCAGGTTTCTGACACTAATTGTGTCCAACAGTCCAGTTGTAAAGCTAACTATCTAGAGCTGACACAGGCCTTGAAGGTCAAAAATTCAGCCTTATAAGACATCCTTAGCTGGGCAGTGATGGCGCATGCCTTTAATCCCAGCACTTGGGAAGCAGAGGCAGGAGGATTTGTGAGTTCGAGGCCAGCCTGGTCTACAGAGTTCCAGGACAGCCAGAGCTACACAGAGAAACCTTGTCTCAAAAAACAAAACAACAACAACAAAAAAACAAACAAAAAACAAACAAAACAAACAAAACAAAAAAACCCAAACAAACAAACAAAAAAATAAACAAGACATCCTTAATTTCTGGCATGAGATACAAATGAGTTCCTCAGGTAACTCTCACTTCCCTTGGGGACACCTAAAATTTAAGGCTTTCCACAATTCCCTTTTCTGATTCTGCAAGTTATTAAAAAAAAAACCTCACAGAATCCTAAAAACATTTTATTAGTCATTACTATTTTATTATAAAACTACATCGGAGGAACTGCTAAGTAAAAAAAATATATATATACACGGGAAAGTAAGGGTGGGATAAGCCACTCTTCCCAGAATTCAATGTAGTCATCAACTTAGAAGCTCTCAGATCCATGCTTTTACTGGTTAGCTTTATGTTGCCATAATAAAATGCCTGAGATAATCAATTTATAAAGAAAAATGTTACTTTGGATCGCAGTTTGAGGGATTATAGCTTAAGATCAAATGGACTACTGCTTTGGTTCTCTGGTCATCTTGCCAGATGGCCATGACACAGAGAGTATGAGAGACCGCACTTCTCACCTCATGGCCAGGAAACAAAGGAGCAAAAAACTAGAGTCCAACTATCCCTTTCATGAGCACATTCCCAATGGCTTAAAAACATCCTACTAGACCTTGTCTCTTAAAGGGTTCCTCCTCTCTCAGTAGCACTACCCTAGAGAACAAGTCTTCAATATATTGGTCTTTGAGGAATGGTCAACATTCAAACTAAATCCCTGCTAGGCAGGACTGTTCATGCCCATGTAGTATATAAACATGACTGATGGAACCATTGACTCTTGGCAACAGAATGACACTATCTAGTCTCTTATTTTCTCCAGGGTTACTGGTGGTAGGTTATAATTTCTAATTTATTAATCATGTGCTTACTTTCTGGTGACCAGTCCTATCCTGGAGATATTAGTGGCAACACCCAGAGTCCCTTCCCTAGCACAAACTCAGGTAAAGTCTAGCGGTATCTATTACAATTAGCAAAAGACAAATCCCAAGTATTTAGAAACTGTGCTATATTCCAGGGACAAAGATTAAATGTGTCCATATTTATTATCGTACTAGGTTATTTCTTCTTTGATGATATTATAAATAAAAGTGCTGTCAACGGTTATGCTCAAGTCCATGCATAGACATATGCTTTTATTTTCCTTCGGAGAATACCTAGGATAGGAATGGTTGGCTCATATGGCAGATATGTGTTTAATTTCTTAAGAAATTACCAAGTTCATTTTTCAAAGTAGCTGCGCTGTTTTCCTCCGCCATCGTCATGAATGAGAGTTCCAGTTGCTCCGATCTCCACCAAATCTTTTGGGTAGTGTTTTAAACTCTAGATAATCTAATAGCACCGCAGTGTTATCTCCATGGGGCTTTGACTTGCATTCCTCTAACAACAAATGGTGAGGAGCATGTTTTCATGTGCTTGTGCTAAAAATAGACACAGACATACTTATAATCAGCTTCCACATTATGCTGACTGTCACTGTATAAGTTCCTTTTTAAAAAACCTATTTAGATGAGAATAAAATAACACACAAGTCACCACAACCTTGGATGGTGAGAGTCCCAACGTTTTTCTTTTTTCTTGGTGTTGCTTTAGGCATTGCAAGCCTTTTACATTTTTGTATGAATGAACTTAGGGATCTACTTGCCAAATTCTATTCCTCTAGAATTTTGATTGGCATTGTTTTGGATCTGCAACATAAAACAGAAAAATGTTGAAGTATTATAATTTTAACAGTATTAAATTTTCTCACATGTAAAAATGTGATGTGTTTTTATACTTTGCAGTTTTTGTAGTATAACCTTCCAATTCAATTGTTAACTTTATTCCTAATTATTTTAGTTTTTTTCCTTCAACTGTGCCAAAACGTGAATTAAACTATAGCTAGCTTTGTGATTTATCTTGTATCCTATAGACTAGCTGAACTTATTCATTATAGTTTTATGTATATGAGATCATCTGCAATTTTGGATACTTTGCCTCTTCCTTACCCATCTGGATGTCATTTATTTTATTTTCTCTCTGCTGGATCAATTTCTGGTACAATGCAGAAGTCATGAAAGCAGATATATTTGTCTTGCTTCTGATCTTAGAGGAAAAGCATCCAGCCTTTCCGTTAACTATTAATACTAGTTTTGAAACCAAAGTTATCCTTGTTAACTGAGGTTTTAAAACCAACAGGTAGAGAAATATTAAATGGTTTTTGAAGATCGAATCAGAAGTATTTTGTAAACATAAACAGCTTAATTATGAAACATATAGAGAAGAACAAAGGAACTAGAAGTTATCAAATATATAAACTGTGATTGGCATTGGCCAAGCCACTGTCTCCTCTCAACTGGGCTGTGTCCAGCCTTCTCTTCACAGTTTTACTATGATCTGCCCCCAACAGACTATTACAGCCCAGGTGACTCCCACTGTGCTTATGCTGGACTGTGTGTCTTCCTTAAGCAAGTTCCCTCCTCATTCAGAGAATATGTAACGTTTCTACAGAGGGCCAGATGCCCAAGATCACGTCCTGGCTATCTCTGTAGTCATCATCCTTGATCACCATTCATGTCTACTATTTACTAAACACATATTCAAAAGACATTCCATTCAGAGGCACGGTGCTTACCTCTGAAGCTATCCATCCCCTCACTCCAGCAAGTCCCTGCTCAAGTGTGACTTTACTAGACAGGATTTTCATAATCACTTTGTAACAGAGCAGGCACCCGCTTCATTCAGTCTTTGCTGTCTCCTGCCTGGCTTTTACCCTGATAGAGCTTTCTTAATGGCTTTTACCCCCGATGGAGCTCAGAAAAACGATACTCTGAAGAATGATGTCTTTAAGGTATCAGGGTCTACTCAGACTCTGGATCCCTCTAACAAGGCATGTGGAGGCTCTACTGTCAAATCCTCTTCCTTCCTGACAGTTCAGTCTTACTACTGTATACCATTAGCTTAAAAGATTAAGCTCATATAAGAGTTAAAATTGCCCTCTACCAACACACCAGGGCAGGCCTTCCCCACATACCCTCATCCTCTCTTTTGCCCATGGATTACCTCATACAACTCATTGCTCTGCCAACTGAACAGACATTGTCCCAGGCCTTTGAATGTCCACCAAGCCTATTGAGTTCCATTTAAGAACCATAGAATTTCCTTAAAGTTGCCTATATTCCCCAGTTTCCCACATCCTTACCAAAAACTGAGGGGTGTGTGAATTTCTGTTGGGCTGCAGGATAATTAAACTATACAAATTGCCTCTGTACATAATAAACTTGTGGGTTTGGTGGTTTTTTTTTTTTTTTTCGAATAATTTTTGTCAGTTTATTCCAGAAATTCTTTGGAGGACAAAGGGGAAACTTTTCTCTGACTCTACATTCCCAACCAGCAAACATTCATGTAGCTGTGTGTATATGCTCTCTTTGTCCTCTCCCTGCCTAGGGGCTTTAAGAGACGAGGCATTGTCTGCTCTATTTCACAGAGTTTAAAACAGCGCTTGAAATTATAATATATGCTAAGTCATTATTTGTTGATTATGAAAATGCTTCTCATTTAAAGAGAACATTTAAGATTCCCTGCAATCAGAAGTAGACATGGTGATGGATGTTTTACATGGTTCTACTAATCCCAGAACCTGAGGGGAGAGGAAGGAGGGTCAGGGCTTCAAAGTTGTTCTGACTAAACAGTACGTTAAAGCCAAAATAAAACCCTGTCTCGAAGTTAATTTTTTAGTCTAGTCAAACAAAATAGCCTCCCTCTCTTCTGTTTTACTTGTTCATCTTACCTTGAAAAGATTTCCCTTATATAAATGACAAATGACTGCCTACTCTACTAACCTTCCCTACCTATGGAGCCTACAAGTTAAAAATGTCTGAAAACAATATTTTAGAAAGCTTCAAAGGACAAAACTTGATTCTGTCATGTATGGAGCACTATGTTGAATCCATGGGAATGAAGTGATGTGCAGACACACCCTGCTGTGGCCCCAGTCTCTCTCTTCAGTCTCTTTACATTGTCCCATTGAGTACCATGCACTTCACATTTTGCCTATACCCTATATTCTATTTTAGCCAGCCATACAATACCTGCATCTATAATAAACATACACAGAATTTTTGTTTCTTATCATTACCTCCTAAGCAATAGAGTGCACCAAGAATGTACTTATCATCAGCATTGCAGATACTGCAAAAATGATCTAATGTGCACAGGAGGGCGAGCGCAGAGCAGTTTTGATGATTTGGGGAAAATACAGATAATGTTAAGAAAAGGGTTAAATGAGTTTATTAGAATTGCCTTTTCAAGTCAGCAAAAATGATAGAAAATTCAATAATCATTGTTAGGATAAATGTTTTTAATATGTACAATAGCAGTTCTTATACTACCCACACTTTAAATACAAAATTTTTTAAAGAAGAAAAGAATAAATGATAACTGCTTCAAAGTAACAGAAGGTAGTATAGCTGTCTTCTTGTATCCACAAGAGATTGGTCCTGAGTCTTTGTCCCATACACGCAAATCGACAGATGCTAAAGTCCCTTATAGAAAATGGCATGATAACTTTATGTGTGTGTAGGACCATTATATAAACAAGAGTGGAAACAGTCTGTGGTGTTTAGAGGTGAAACCTTAGGAAAGTGATGAGGGTTAGATGGAATGACAATGGTAAAGCCCCCACTGACTGATTTATAAGACTAAGAAAAAGACCAGAGAGCAGATCCCTGGCAGCAGCTCTGCCCCCAATCTCACTGAACCCAGAGGGAGCGGGGCTCCCAGCAGCTCTAACCCAGGCAGTATCTTAGGTAAGCAAACAGCAATGCCTGCCCCAAACAGGGAGTAACTGGGACCCAGTAGGACCCAGGAAGCCACTTCCGGCCTGGAGCACTGGTACTTTCCTGTCTGTGCCTGAACACTGAGTAGATTTTGGGTCCCAGCTCTTACCCCACTAGTAACACCCACCCCACACAGTTCGGATACAATCAAGATAATAGGAAAGACAGGCTCCAGTCAGAGACAGGGCAGGTAGCACTAAGAAGATCCAGATGGCAAAAGGCAAACACAAGAATATAAGCATCAGCAGCCCAGGGTACTTAGCATCATTAGAACCTAGTTCTCCCACACAAGAAAGTCCTGAATCCCCCGTATCACCAGCAAAGCAAGATTCAGATTTAAAATCACTTCTAATGATGATGATAGAGGTCTTTAAGAAGGACATAAATAACACCCTCAAAGAATTTGAGGAGAACGTAGGTAAACAGCTAGAAGCCCTTAAAGAGGATACACAAAAATCCCTTAAAGAATTACAAGGGAACACAACCAAACAGGTGAAGGAATTGAACAAAACCATCCAGGACAAAAAAACAGAAGTAGAAACAATCAAGAAATCACAAAGGGGACTGGTTCCTTCCGGTCTGGGCCAGAGCACTGAGCAGATCTTGGGTGGCAGCTCTGCCCCCAACATCCAAGAACCCAGAGGAAGCAGGGATCCCAGGTGCTCGAACTCAGGCAGTATCTTAGGTAAGCAGACAGCAGGGCCCGCCCTAAACAGGGAGTAACTGGGAACCAAAAGGACCCAGGAAGTTACTCCTGGCCCGGAACACTGGTTCCTTCCGGTCTGGGCCAGAGCACTGAGCAGATCTTGGGTGGCAGCTCTGTCCCCAACCTCCAAGAACCCAGAGGAAGCAGGGATCCCAGGCGCTCTAATTTGGACAGTGTCTTAGAAACTAGTTCTCAGATCTGAGGCCTAGATCAGACCTCTGCCAGGTCTGCTGTTGTGTGGACCCCGGATTCCACCTGAGACATACTGAAAGTTCCACTCAATCCAGATCCACAGAGGAACAAATGAACTCAGAGCTTCAGACAACGTATCCTGAGATATTCTAGAGGAGACACTGCACCCAGAACAGCAGACACCTAGCTGGACTACTACCTTGGAGGCACTATATCCTTCCTGAGGCATCCTAGAGGTACCACTATAATCAGTGCAGCTGGAAAAGATCACAGAGACATCTGGACCCCTAGGAGATCAGACACAAGCTAGATAACTAGAAAGACAGGCTTCAGTCAGAGACAGCAAGTACAGGCAGCACTAGAGTTAACCAGATGGCAAAAGGCAAGAGCAAGAATGTAAGCAACAGAAACCAAAGTTACATGGCATCATCAGAACCCAGCTCCCCCATCAGAGCAAGCCCTGAACACCCCATCACACCAGAAAAGCAGGAATCAGAATTAAAATCACTTCTCATGATGATGATAGAGGGCTTTAAGAAAGACATAAATAACACTCTCAAAGAACTTAAGGAGAGCACTGGTAGACAGATAGAAACCCTTAAAGAGGAAACACAAAAATCCCTTAAGGAATTTCAAGAAAATGCAACCAAATGGGAAAAGGAATTAAACAGAACCATGCAGGATCTAAAAATGGAAGTAGAAACAACAAAGAAATCACAAAGGGACAATACCCTGGAGATAGAAGACCTAAAAAAACGATCAGGAGTCATAGACACAAGTATCACCAACAGAATACAAGAGATGGAAGACAGAATCTCATGTGCAGAAGATACCATGGAAAACATTGACACAACTGTCAAAGAAAATGCAAAATACAAAAAGCTACTAACCCAAAATATACAAGAAATCCAAGACACAATGAGAAGGCCAAACCTAAGGATAATAGGTATAGATGAGGGGGAAGACTCCCAACTAAAAGGACCAGTAAATATCCTTAACAAAATTATAGAGGAAAACTTCCCTAACCTAAAGAAAGAGATGTCCATAAATATACAAGAAGCTTACAGAACTCCAAATAGTTTAGACCAGAAAAGAAATACTTCCCGCCATATAATAGTCAAAACATCAAATGTACAAAACAAAGAAAAAATACTAAAAGCAGTAAGGGAAAAAGGCAAAGTAACATATAAAGGCAGACCTATAAGAATTACACCAGACTTCTCACCAGAGACCATAAAAGCCAGAAGATCCTGGACCGATATCATACAGACCCTAAGAGAACACAAATGCCAGCCCAGACTACTATACCCAGCAAAACTGTCAATCATTATTGATGGAGAAACCAAAATATTCCATGACAAATCCAAATTTACACAGTATCTCAACACAAATCCAGCACTTCAAAGAATAATTGGTGGAAAACTCCAACACAAGGAGGGAAACTACAACCTAGAAAAAGCAAGAAAGTAATCTTCCAAAAACCCCAAAAGAAGAGAGCTACACAAACATATCTCCACGGATGTTAGCCCAAAAGCTTGGATTATCGAAGACTCAACCCACAGACCACATGAAGCTCATGAAGAAGGAAGACCAAGAGGGGATGCCTCAGTTCTACTTAGAACGAGAAATAAAAATGCTCAAGGGAGCAAATAGGGAAACAAAACATGGAACAGAAACTGAAGGAGGGGCCATCAGGAGACCTTTCCACCTGGGTATTCACCCCATGTACAGCCACCTAATCTAAACACTGTTGTGGATGGCTGGAAGTGCATAATGTGAGGAACATGATATAGCTGTCTCCTTAGAGGTCAGCCAAAGACTAAAACACTCAGAGGACAATGTTCACAATTAACCACTGATATGATCAGGGGTTTCCCAATGGAGAACTTAGTGAGAGGACTGAAGGAGCAGAAAGGGTTATTGACCCCAGGTGGAAAGCAACAATACCAAACAACCAGAGCCCCCCAGGGTCTAAACCACCAGCCTGGGAACACATAGGGAGGGACCCAAGACTCCAGAGGTATATGTAGGGGAGGATGGCCCTGTCAGACATAGGTGGGAGAGGAGTTTCTTGGTCCCATAAAAAAAATGAATGAAAAATGAATGAATGAACACACAGTGGGGGGGGATGTGAGGGCGGGGAGGGGATAGTGAGGGGGGTAGGTGTGGCCACTGCCTCATAGAAGCATGAGGAGGGGGATGGGATAGGTTTCTGGGTGGTGGGAGGAAGTAGGCTAAGGGGATAAAATCTGAAACGTAAATACTACAACCAATTTTAAGAAGCGGGGGAAAAAAGTCTTCAGAACCAACATCTTTAAAAAAAAATGTCAGCCCCCTGGGGGTGGGAATTTTTTTTTTCTTGATACTAAAACTTGTTCTGAGAATTGTATATTGCAGAATACACAGCCTTGATGTATCTACTCATCAAGCATACTGAGCAGACCTGCCCAAACCTCTGATGTCCTGGAATTCCATCTGGATTCAGTGAAGACACAGCATCAGAGGCTTATCAACTTACTCTCCCCCCAACCCCTCTTCTAAAATCTCAATGCCCTTAATCAGCTTGAAGAAGTTAAAGAAGAGTCAGCGCCCCTATTCCCTGAGCTTGGGGACTAATGTGGTTAATAATGGTCTGTCTTTCTAGGGACAAGTAGTGGTTTTGTTGGAACAGGGGGGATTAGCTAGGACTTACTGCATAGCCATAACCTACTGGTAGAAATCTGTATAATTATTATCAAGATGAAGTTATAAATTCTTAAATGGTACAAAATTTACTTTGATCTCAAATTTAAGGTTTTCATTGGTACGAGCCTCTTATTAATATAAAAATGAGATGAATATTGATACACTCATGGACATTGTGCCTGTATAACACATTTAGGAATACAATGCCTAGACCCAGCCCTTTTTTAACTTTTTTAACTGATTTGGGACGGTTAACCTATGAGTTAAGGGACTATAGCAAATTCATATTTTTGAGTTTATTGTTAGGGTGCTTTCCATATTTTACTTAGAAATAGCTGAGAGGAGTTAACAGAAAACAGTCCAGGTTACCTTACATGGATAGTTGGTTTTCAAACCATCAGAAGTCCATAGAACTGATGCTACAAATATTTATATATTAATGTTCATATTGATTAGAGACCTGTCTGCTCCTGACAGCTTCCTGTCATGGATTCTAAGAAGAAATTGAGCATCCTTGGAGTTACTCCAGTTGTGTGGTAACAACCACTAGGCAAGAATTGCCTCTCTCCATCTACAGACAAATTACTGTCCAGAAAAGGACACACATGCAGAATAGTCGACTGATTATATCTGCCTATACAGAGTAATCAGTCCTTAATAATCCTGCATCACCAAGGTCTGTCAGATGATTCTGGGCCAGAAGGCTGAAGATTTGATGCTCCAACGTTCGGTAGTATAGGGGCTTTTCAGGTGTTCAGAGGTCTCTATAAATTGGCTAAGTTTTAGAAGCTATGCTTTGTGCTTCCCACAATTATAGTTAACTCAGTCATTCTGGATTTCTGACGGGGTTGAAAACTTATAGCTATTTACCGTAAGAGAAAAGATTTGAGTGGATGGTAGTCAGCTGACATTCATCCTAAAGCCAGGTTCAGAACTAAATGTTTTAGTTAGGATAGATGACAGAGGTGCTGGTTAGTCAACAAAATGATGGACTGGGTATTAGGACTATCTTGTACCTCACTGGTACAAATTGGCATAATTATGCTCTAATTGTATTTTGAGAGAAAAGTTTCATTTTAACAGGAAGGGTGATGTGTAGGAGGAGCTAAGGTAGGAGGAGTACTGAGAGCAAGAAGAGGAGAAGAAGGATAGGAGAAGCTAGGTGATGAAAGAGAGAAAGAGGGGGGAGACAGGGAGGCAGATATTCATGTATCTCCACCAGTCAAAGATAGTTGTTATATCTAGGTCGGTCAGTGGGTTACACCTCTGAGTGAACAATTCCAAACTTATAACGCTTATGATTAACATTATTTAAAAAAATGTATAAATGCAAAAAGGAAAAGGGGGCATGTGATAGGGGTTTTCTAAGGGGGGTGGGGGGGAATGGGGAAAGGGGATGGCATCTGAAGTGTAAATAAAATATCTAAAAAAAAAAAAAAAGAAAGAAAGAAATCACAAAGGGAGAGTACCCTCAAGAAAACCTAGGAAAGAAATCAGGAGTCATAGACACAAGCATCACCAGCAGAATACAAGAGATATAAGAGAGAATCTCAGGTACAGAAGATACAATAGAAAATATTGACACAACTGTCAAAGAAAACACAAAATGCAAAAAGTTCTTAACACAAAATACCCAGGAAATCCAGGACACAATGAGGAGACCAAACCTAAGGATAATAGGTATAGATGAGAGTGAAGATTCCCAACTTAAAGGGCCAATAAATATCTTCAACAAAATTATAGAAGAAAACTTCCCTAATCTAAAGAACGAGATGCTCATAAACATACAAGAAGCCTATAGAACGCCAAATAGACTAGACCAGAAAAGAAATACCTCCCGTCACATAATAATCAAAACACCAAGTGCACAAAACAAAGAAAAAATATTAAATGCAGTAAGGGGAAAAAGCCAAGTAACATATAAAGGCAGACCTATCAGTATTACACCAGACTTCTCACCAGATACTATAAAAGCTAGAAGATGCTGGACAGATGTCATACAGACCCTAGGAGAACACAAATGCAAGCCCAGGCTACTATACCCAGCAAAACTCTCATTTACCATAGATGGAGAAACCAAGATACTCCACGACAAAACCAAATTTACACAATATCTTTCCACAAACCCAGCATTACAAAGGATAATAGTAGGAAAGCTCCAATACAAGGAGGGAAATTATACCCTAGAAAGAGCAAGAAATTAATCCTCTTCCAACAAATTCAAAAGAAGATAGCCACACAAAGATAATTTCACCTCTAATAACAAAAATAACAGGAAGCAACAATCACTGTTCCTTAATATCTCTTAACATCAATGGACTGAATTCCCCAATTAAAAGACATAGGCTAATGGACTGGATACATAAACAGGAACCAGCATTTTGCTGCATACAGGAAACCCACCTCAGTGCAAAGACAGACTCTACATTAGAGTAAAAGGCTGGAAAACAATTTTTCAAGCAAATGGTCCTAAGAAACAAGCTGGAGTTGCCATTCTAAAATCTCCAGCCCGAGAACACAAAAGGAGGGACTCATGGCTCCACCTGTATAGGTAGTTGAGGGTGGCCTTACCAGGCATCAGTTGAAGTGGAAGTCCTTGGTGCCTGAAAGTTTGGATTCCCTAGTGTTGGGGAATTGCAAGAGCAGGGAGGTGGGAATGAGAGGATGGTGGGAGCCCACCCTTATAGTAATTGGAGGAGGGGGGATGGGGTATGGGGTTAGGCATCAGTGAAAGTGGAGGGCCTTGGTGCCGGAAAGTTTGGATTCCCTAGTGTTGGGGAATTTGAGAGTAGGGAGGCAAAAATGGGAGGATGGTGGGAGAACACCCTCATAGAAACTCCCAGAATTATATGGATTAGACATGACAGAAGCAGGCCGCCACAAGACTAGATTCCAGAATTCAAACAAAAAAATTATCTTGATACTAAAATTTGTTTTGAGAATTGTATATTGCAGAACACATAGCCTTGGTGTATCTACTCATCAAGCAAGCTGAGCAGACCTGCTGGAACCTCTGATGTCCTGGAATTCCAGCTGGATGCAGTGAAGACACAGCATCAGAGGCTTATCAATTTACTCTTCCCCCTGCCCCTCTTCTAATATCTCAATGCCCATAATCAGCTTGAAGAAGTTAATGAAGAGTCGGTGCCCCTATTCCCTAGGCTTGGGGACTGAGTTGGTTAATATTGGGCTGTCTTTCTAGGGAAAAGTAGTGGGTTTGGTGGAACAGAAAGGATTAGCTAGGATTTATTGCATAGCCATAACCTATTGGTAGAGATATGTATAATTGTTATTAAGATGAAGTTATAATTTCTTAAATGGTACAAAATTTACTTTGATTTCAAATTTAAGGTTTTCATTGGTACAAGCTTCTTATTAATATAAAAGTGAGATGAATATTGTAACTATCATAGGCATTGCACCTGTATAACACATTTAGGAATACAAGGCTTAGACCCAGTCCTTCTTTAACTTTTTTAACTTATTTGAGATGGTTAGCCTATGAGTTAAGGGCCTATAGCAAATTCGTGACTTTGAGTTTATTGTTAGGGTGTTTTCTATATTTTATTTAGAAATAGCTGAGAGGAGTTAACAGACAACAGTCCAGATTACCTTACATGGGTAGTTGGTTTTCAAAACTTCAGAAATCCACAGAATTGACATTAAAAACATTTCTGTATTAATGTTCATTTTGATTAGAGAGCTGTCTGCTCCTGACAGCTTCCTGTCTTGGATTCTAAGAAGAAATTGAGCATCTTTGGAGTTATTCCAAATGTGGTGAGACAGCCACTAGGCAAGAATTGCCTCTTTCCATCTACAGACAAATTACTGTCCAGAAAAGGACACACTTGCAGAATAGTCGACTGATTACATCTGCCAAGACAGAGTAATCAGCCCTTAATAATTCTGCATCACTAGGTCTGTCAGATGATCCTGGACCAGAAGGCTGAAGATCAGATGCGCCAACATTTTGTAGTATAGGGACTGTCCAGGTGTTCAGGGGTCTCTATAAATTGGCTAAGTTTCAGAAGCTATGCTTTGTGCTTCTCATAATTTCAGTTAACTCAGTCATTCTGGATTTCTGATGGGGTTGAAAACATATAGTCTCATAGCCAATCCTGACTATTTACTTTGAGAGAAAAGATTTGAGAGGATAGTTTTCAGCTGACATTCATTCTAAAGCCAAGGGGAAAAAGCCAGGTTCAGAACTAAGTCTTTTATTTAGGAGAGATGACAGAGGTTCTGCTTAGTCAACAAAATGACGGACAGGGTATTAGGACTATCTTGTACCTTACTGACACAAATTGGTATAGTTATGCTCTAATTGTATTTTGAGAGAAAAGTTTTATTTTAACAGGAAGGGTGATATGTAGGAGGAGCTAAGGTGGAAGGAGTACAGAGAGGAAGAAGAGGAGTAAGGAGAAGAGGAGCTAAGTGATGAGAAAGATAAAAGGGGGGGGGTAACATGGAGGCAGATGTTCACATGTCTCCGCCAGTCAAAGATAGTTGATATATCTAGGTTGGGTATTGTGTTACACTTCTGATTGAGCATTACCAAACTTATAAAGCCTTTGGTTAACATTTTTAAAAAATTGTATAAAGCAAAAAGGAAAAAGGGGCATGAGATAGGGGTTTTCTCGGGAGGGGAAATGGGGAAAGGGGATGGCATCTGAAATGTAAATAAAATATCCAATTAAAAATTGAAAAAAAAAAAAAAAAGAAGAGGACCAGAGACCTTTAGATACACGTAGGCTATCTGATTGTTGCCATATGGTGAGCTGAACTCCTCCAGGACTCTGACAGCAAGAAAGCAATCACCCCTTGCCCTTCAACCAGAACCAAATCTAAATTAACCTCTTTTCTTCATAATGTTAGCTTGCTTCATATGTTTCACCATGGTAGTAAGTAGACTGACGTAATCATGTTTCCAAGAAGGCTGTAGCAGCTTGCAATAATGCAGGCTCCAGACAATAAACAGGTACAGTTCTCCCACCTCATTAAAAGACAAAGGGACCAAACCAGGTTTGTTCCTCTACATTACACACACACACACACACACACACACACACACACACACACACACACACAGTGTTTGTCAGTTAGGGGGAGTGTGAAGAATGGAAATGCATGAGGCAAGGAAGGAGGAGGCTAAAGCCAGAGAAGTTGGCATGCCAACAAAGGCTGGAGAACATTACTGAGAAAAGGGATGGGAGCTGGAGAGTCCCCAAGCAGAGAGGCTGGGGAAATGAAGGGACAAACTCCGAAAGGAATGTTATTTAAAATGTGTGCCCATCTGGGGAGCAGAACAAAAGGCTAAACAAGAAGGGGGAGCCTGGGAGCGAGAGTCGAGAGGGGGCTCTTTCTGAACAAGAGCAAAAAAGTATTAGGGCTTCAATAGCAACGACCCATGAGCCAAGTCTGTTTGTCCTTCACTTGAAATCACTGGTGTTCCAGAATTATATGACAAAGAACCTGCAATTTTTTTTTTGACATAGGAAAAAGGCATGGAGAGTTATCAAACAATGTTGGAAGTTGGGACAGAGGGCAGCCCTGACCAGAGATGCACAGATAGCCACATGAAGTTAACAGCTCCTGATGTGGGGCAGGAAAGGGCCTGAGCTGCCAAGCTCTGTGTCAGGGACATCTGTTTACGTTTTTCATGCCCAGACTTTGAGGGGCCCTTTTGGCAATGCTTCCTGGGGGCCCAGGCCTCCCTCTTGGTGTCCCAGCTAAGGCTGGACAAACAGTTTAGTCTGACAGTCTATGGACTGTGGGGTTTTGACCTCTCTGGATTATCTTTAAACTCAGGTTTCCTTAGTGTCTGTATTTGTTGAGGAACACTTAATAATGACTGGGTTCAGGAAGAATAAATTCAACTCGTTCTGCAAGTGACACTGTAAAAATTAGGATAAGGAAAGTTTATAGGAATTATCCTTAGAGAAAATGTGGTATTTGCTCAGAAGTTAACTTTTGAGGCAGATGCTAAGAAGTTAACTTCTTAGCATATACCCTCATGCACAAGAACTTGGGGACCATCCTCTAAAAGGAGGTGACAAGATGCCACCCCCTGTATGAAGTCTACCTGCCATGCCCTAACTCGCCAGGCATTGTGGTACACACCTATCATTCCAGCACGTGGGAGGCTAATGCTGGGCTATATCATGAAACTCTGAATCACAAGACAAAACAAAAGAAAGCAAAATGAAATGTTGGGTGGCAGTCCATTTTTCCCCCTGAAGACTGAAGCAGAAATAAAGTAAGAATAGAGAGGGTAATCCGCTGATGGATACAAGAGTCAGAGACACCTCTAAGGGCACCTGAACTCCCACAGCAATGCACGTCTCAGACATCCGAGCAGGTGGGGCCTCATACTAAACCAATCATCAGCCAGCCAGTCAAACCCAACTATCGGGGAATTACAAACATCTTGTTTTATGCTGGATACCAATGAAGGCAGATAAAAATCCATGATTATGGATTGCCTTTCCACAGCTTCCCAAACTAATCTTACCACCACACTCAAGCCAAAAAAAGGAGTTCTTAGCACATATTCATGATTTTGATTAAAACACAGAACACAGACCAGGAAGCCTGAGTCAAAAGTAAGGAAAGCCTATGAAGGCTGGAGGTTGTCAGCAAAGAGGTGTGAGCTAGCCAGGCAGGAAGGTGAAGAAGAGAATGACTTGAGGAGGCATGCAGGGAGAGACAAAAATTAGAGACCAGTAAGGAGAGCATGAAGCATACTAGTCCTGCTGGCATGTGACTGGGAAATTCCTTGACCTGATACCAAGAGAGAAGAGAAAGGCACTGTAGGCTACAATGGTCTCCCCAATGGAGAACAGAAGAGACCCTCATCTCAGGGAAGTTGACCACATGCAAGACCAGGTAGGTTGTTTAAGCAGGACTGAAGGGGAGAACATTTATGTGATTTGTGACTCTGAATGGCCCCAGACAGCAAGCCACCTCAGACCCCAAATGTCTCTTCAGAGCATAGAAATGCATTTCTTCAACAAAATTGTATGTTACCTTAATGCAAAAGTCAGGAGAAATAATTTATACTCAAAGAAGAATTTCTTACACAGCCCTCTGACGTCCCCATAAACACTCCCAAGTGTTTGCAGGCCTGGGGCAGCTCCTGGGACTCCCATCCCCACTAGAGCCTCTGCCTGTTGGCATTCAGCTTCTGCCTCAATAAGGAAATTGGCTATTCCAGTCTCACACAAGGAATTAAGGTCAGAACAATACAGTATTTTACAATCGAGTACAAGCTGCGTTTATCCGGGGCTTTTCATGCGTGGCATCTTAAAGCTCCTTATGACCCTTTAAAAGAAAGCGCACGGGGGTGGGGGGGGGGATTTAAAAGGGAAACCCGTCTAAAAATTCAAACCCCCACTGAACTAAATGAGCCATTGAGAGTGAATTGGACTTAACAGTGGCCTTCAGAATGGGAGCAGAGGCTCCACTCCAGTGGAACAAGAACAACGGAATCAAAGGAAGTAACAGCTCAGAGAGGGCTGCACGGGGCCTGAAATGGACCCTTGGTTCTATACTCACGGGTTCGGAAATCTACTAAGGGCACAGGAATCTGCGGATGAGAGCCAGGGAACAGAGTACTGACTCCTCTTCCTCCATGATTCTGAGAGACCAGGTAGCACCTAAAGTCTACCCTGTGACCACTAAGGTGCTGGCACCAGCCTCACTAATTGCTCTGTCATTCTCTCATTGTACCAAGGCAGAACATGTTCCAAGTGGTCTTTGGATTCTAACAGTAATCCCAGTTCCTGGCCCTCTCACCCCTGGTTCCACTTGACCGTGTTGCCTGTCTTTCTTGGGAGCCCTTTTCACTTTAAGGAGCCTCCTTGCCCCACCCCTTTGCTGCTCCTGCTCCTGCTCCTGCTCCTGCTCCTGCTCCTGCTCCTGCTCCTGCTCCTGCTCCTGCTCCCTGCTCCTGCTCCTGCTCCTGCTCCTGCTCCTGCTCCTGCTCCTGCTCCTGCTCCTGCTCCTGCTCCTGCTCCTGCTCCTGCTCCTGCTCCTGCTCCTGCTCCTGCTCCTGCTCCTGCTCCTGCTCCTGCTCCTGCTCCTGCTCCTGCTCCTGCTCCTGCTCCTGCTCCTGCTCCTGCTCCTGCTCCTGCTCCTGCTCCTGCTCCTGCTCCTGCTCCTGCTCCTGCTCCTGCTCCTGCTCCTGCTCCTGCTCCTGCTCCTGCTCCTGCTCCTGCTCCTGCTCCTGCTCCTGCTCCTGCTCCTGCTCCTGCTGCTGCTCCTGCTCCTGCTCCTGCTCCTGCTCCTGCTCCTGCTCCTGCTCCTGCTCCTGCTCCTGCTCCTGCTCCTGCTCCTGCTCCTGCTCCTGCTCCTGCTCCTGCTCCTGCTCCTGCTCCTGCTCCTGCTCCTGCTCCTGCTCCTGCTCCTGCTCCTGCTCCTGCTCCTGCTCCTGCTCCTGCTCCTGCTCCTGCCTCTCTCCTCCTCCTCCTCCTCCTCCTCCTGCTCCTGCTCCTGCTCCTGCTCCTGCCTCTCTCCTCCTCCTCCTCCTCCTCCTCCTCCTCCTCCTCCTCCTCCTCCTCCTCCTCCTCCTCCTCTTCCTTCTCCTCCTCCTCCTCCTTCTCCTCCTTTCTTCTTCTGCTTCTGCTTCTCCTTCTGCTTCCTCTCTCTCTCTCTCTCTCTCTCTCTCTCTCTCTCTCTCTCTCTCTCTCTCTCTCTCTCTCTCTCTCTCTCTCTCTCTCTATCTCAACACCCTGGCTCTTAAATGAGGCCTGATTCTTGCATAGAGCCAATTCCCCGTCAGATCCCCTCTGACAAAGTCATCCCTTCAAAGAATGACAACATGCCACGTGCTCATGTCCATGAATCCACCGGTACTGAAAGAACTCTCAGGTGTCACCAGAGGGACCCAGGACTCAAAGTGGATGTTGCTAGACTTTCAGCGCTTAGGTTTCCATAGAGCGCTGGGAGCTAGAGAGAGTTTGTTTATTTTGTTTTGTTTCAAACCTATGTAATCTGTCTTGGGCTGTTAACAACAGAAACAGTGTTGGCCTACTCAGTCAGTGCCTAGACAGCTCAGATACTTTCAATTAACAAATCATGGCATAGCTTTGTTTCCCTTTTTCCTGCTGTCTTATTAGAACAAAGACCCAGAACGAGATGAAATTGGTCATAAGAGTATTTTTAGATGACCTCTAGAAAGGTTTTATTTTTATTTTATATTTTTAATTGTGTGTATCTGTGCGTGGATATGAGCATGAGAGTGGAAGCACCCTCAGAGGCCAGAGGGATCAACTCATCTGGGGCTGGAGTTACGGGTGCCATGAGCCCCCTGGCATGGGCATGGGAGTTGAACCAAGATCCTCTGCAAGAACACTGTGTGGCCTTAACTACCAAGCTAGCTCTTCAGCTCCCAAATTACTTTTTTTTTTTTTAAGAAATGATTATAAATTATACCTTTTGTGGAAGTCTGACCTCTTCCTCCCAGAGATTTTAGGAGAATGACTAGTGCTTGCACAATGCTGTGCATTCTGCTTGGCGCATGCCCGCTGGGTGCTCAGTACCTGCGCATGCCTACATCAAGCTAAATAGTTATGAGTCAAATGCTACTGAATTGATTTAGAACTAACCTGGGGCCTTACTGCCCATTCCTGCTCCATACTTGAATCTTTTACTTCTAACCTGAGATTGTTCCACCTTGTTTGTTTGTTTGTTTGTTTGTTTGTTTGTTTGTTTGTTTTTCGAGACAGGGTTTCTCTGTATAGCCTTGGCTGTCCTGGAACTCACTCTGTGGACCAGGCTGGCCTCGAACTCAGAAATCCGCCTACCTCTGCCTCCCAAGTGCTGGGATTAAAGGCGTGCGCCACCACTGCACGGCTGTACCACCTTCTTTAATAGCTTAGACTAATAACTTCATAAGGCTTTATTCTCCTGAGCCCTTGAGAATGGCTGATGCAGTCAGTAACACAGAAGAGCCTGGGCGTATGAGTTGGGAGGTTTCATCACATCTTGATGTAGCTTAAGTGAAGCATTAATACCTCTGCTCCTCGGTCCCACCCTCTTTGAAAATAAGTATAGTCAATGAAGTGGTACCTAAGTTTCTCACAGTTCCAACACACATGCTTTTTTTGTTTTAATTAAAATTTTCATACAATATGTTTTGATTATATTCCCTCCCTCTCTCTTTCAAAACCAAAACATAACAAAAAACCCACAATCCACATGCACATAAATTAAAACAAGCAAAAAAATAATAAAGACAAAAAAAGTCTGTCTTAGTCAGGGTTTCTATTCATGCACAAAACATGATGATCGAGAAACAAGTTGGGGAGGAAAGGGTTTATTAAGCTTACAATTCCACATTGCTGTTCATCACCACAGAAAGTCAGGACAGAAACTTGAAGGCAGGAGCTAATGCAGAGGCCATGGAGGAATGTTGCTTACTGGCTTGCTTCCCCTGGCTTGCTCAGCCTGCTTTCTTATAGAACCCAGGACCATCACCCCAAGGATGGCAGCACACACAGTGGGCTGGACCTTTCCCCATTGATCACTAATTGAGAAAATGCCTTACACCTGGATCTCATGGAGGCATTTTCTCAAGGAAGGCTTCTTTCTCTGTAATAACTCCAGCTTGTGTCAAGTTGACACACAAAACCAGCCAGTACAATGTCCAAATCAAACAAAATGAAATAAAAAGTTCACAAAACAAAACATGGTGTTCACTTCATCTTGGTCAGCTACTACTGGGCATATGGACTGCCCTGGAGAGTGGTTCATATAGCCAGTGACACTTCATTGGTGAAAATTGATTTTATCTTTGACAGTAGGTATCAATTGCAAATAGTTGGGTATGGGTGGGAGCCCATGTCTCTTCCCTCCACTCAGTTTGAGGACACCATCTGGCTTGAACATATGCAGCTCTTCTGTATGCTGTCACAGTCTCTGTGAGTTCCTATGTGTAGTAGCCCCATTGTGTCTGGAAGACACTATTTCCTTAGCGTTATCCATGACCTCTGGTTCTTAGAATCTTTCTGCCTTCTCTTTACATAGATCCGAGAACACTGATGAAAGAGCTTTGATAAAGACAGCCTATTTAGGACTTCAGGTCTCCAAAGACTCTACCCTTTGTACATTGTCTGGTTGTGAGTCTCCGAATAAATTCCCATATACTACAAGAAGAAGCTTTTCCAATGAGAGTTGAACAAATCACTGATTTATGGGTATAGTCTACATCATTAGGCGTCATTTTAATGTATGTTCTTTTAGCAGAGTAATAGTATTAGACACCCTCACCCCCTGCCCATGACCTGTCTAGTCTTAGGTGCCTGGTTACTTTAGTAATGTCAGGTATGGATTCCATCTCATAGAGTGGGTCTTAAATCCAATCAGAAAGTGGCTGATTACTCTTTTAATATCTGTGCCAATTCTGTACCCGTATATCTCGCAGGCAGGTTGCCACTTCAGATCACAGGGTTTGTAGATGGCCGATATTGAAGGTAACTTTTTTTTTAAAAAAAAATCTGGTACCATGCAGAATAACTCCAGAAAAGGGATGCTAATCAGTTGAGGTGATGCTTCTAGTTAGGCACCAGTGGGGAACTGCCTGTGTTTGATCACATGAGTAATAATTGCCTTCAGCAGAAAGGTCTTACCATCAAGTGTTGGAGAAAAACCAATAGCCTCGGAACAAACCTGTGAGCCATTTTGGGTGCTGGAGGTTTTACTAGGTTGGTATAGGATGTCTCGTTGGGGCAGTAAGATCTTGAATTTGGCGATTCCATTTAGATTCCTTTCATTTGTGTGTGCTTTAGGAAGCTTTTACGATAGTAGGTTTCCATGTGGTTTTGGATATGGCCTTTAATGTTAATGGTCCCTCCTCGTGTGTACTCCCTCACCCTGGTCTCCCATCCTCCTCCTATTTAATACTCCTATTCTACTTTCCTCTTTATCTCTCCACAACACTGGGTTCTACTTTACCTTCCTGGGCGGGGGGGGGGGGATCTTCTCTGCCTCAGTGGTCCCTTACAAAGTTATTTATAACCTCTGTGGTTATTTGGGCTCTAGTGTATATATCAAAAGCTTAAGAGCTAACGTCTATATATGAGAAAACATACGATTTGTCTTTTGGGGTCAGGGTCATGTCTAACTTCTCCATTGGGAACCCTTGATCAGATAAATGGTTAGCTGTGAGCATCTGCCTCTGGGTATGTCAGACTCTGGCAGACCTCTAAGGAGACAGCCTTATCAGGGGGCCATCTGGAGACCATTCCACCTGGGTATCCATCCCATGTGCAGTCACCAAAGATAGACGCTGATACGGATGTTGGGAAGTTTTTCAGTTCCTTGATGTCTCATTAATGAATTGTTGATCCTGGTGTGTGTGTGATCAGTGATCTGGTTAGAAACTCCTTTGCTGTACCAATGAGTTCTCATCTACCAGATCCAGGCTCTGTGGTCTGTCTTGGAGAGACATGTGTACCTGGTGGTAAACATGGGTCTATTTGCTCCCTTCTACCTGCAGCCATCCAGGTTGGTTAGCACCATTCATGGAAGATGTAATCTTTTCTCTAGTGTGCAGTAGTGGCTTCTTAGCCACAGGTCTGTGGATTTATTTCTGGGTCTTCAATTAAATTCCATTGATCATGCTTTTATACCCAGGCCAGGCTGTTTTTATTACTATAGCTCTGTAATATAACTTGGAATCTGGCAGCTCTTTTATTTCTCCAGATTGTTTTATCCTGAGGTTTTATTTTGTGTGTGTGTGTGTGTGTGTGTGTGTGTGTGTGTGTGTGTGTGTTTCCATATGAAGTTAAGTCTTCTTTTTCACTTTCTGTGAAAAAATTGTGTTGAAAATTTTCATTTAATCTGTAGATAAGTTTTCATGGGGTAGTCATTTTCATGATATCTATCCTATGGGTCATTTCATCAATTTATTTCTTCACTTTCTTAAAGTTTTATTGTAAAAGTCTTTTGATTGCTTGATTAAAGTTATCTCAAGATAATTTTTGTGGCTACTGTGAAAGGTATTGTTTTCCTAATTTGTTACTCTGTAAGTTTGTCATTTGAAATAGGAAGGTTACTGTATTTTGCTTAATTTATTTTTATTCTGCTACTTTGCCAAATATGTTTATAAGCTGCAGAAGGATTTTGGTGGAGTTTTAAGGGTTTTTTTTTTTATGTATAAAATCATATCATCTGCAAAGACAGATACCCTGGCTTCCTCCTTTCCTATTTGTATGCCTTTGATCTCTTTCAGTTGCCTTATGATTCTAGCTAAAACTTCAAGTACTATAAGGAATGCAAAGGGTGGACATCCTTGTCTTGTTCCTGATTTTGGTGGAAATTTTTTGAATCTCTCTCTCTGTATGTTGGTATTGGCTGTACACTTGCTGTTAGTGCTGAAATTATGTTGAGATATGTTTGCTATGTCCTTAGTTTCTCCAAGTCTTGTATCATGAAGGGATGTTAGATTTTGTCAAAAACGCTTTCTGCCTCTAGTGAGATGATCGTGTGGTTTTTGTCTTTCAGTCAAAAGGATCTTTACATGGTTGGTTATGTTTCTTGTTTTCCATATTTTGAACTATCCTTACATCTCTGGGATGAAGCCAGCTTGCTCATGCTGGGTAATCTTTTTTAGGTGTCCTTGGATTCAGCTTACAAATATTTTACAGAGAATTTTTGCATCTGTGTTCATAAGGGTTATTATCCTATAATGTTTTCTCTTTTTCCTGATTGGGTTTATGTGTAGATTTGTTATCAGGATAATGGTGGCTTTGTAAGAAGAATGAGAAAGTGTTCTTTCAGTTTCTCATTTGTGAAATGGTTTGAGGAGTGTTGGGTTTAACTCTCCTTTAAGGATTGGTAGTTCTTTACTTCATTTGTCCAGTTCTGGCCTTGATTATTGACTGGGAGATTTACTGGTTGCTATTTTATGTGAGTGATATAGACCTGTTTAAATTGCTTATTTGATCTTGATTTAACTTTGTTAAGTTGTATATATCAAGAACTTCATTTCTTCAACTATTTCTTTTAGGTTTTCCAGTTTGGTGAAAAACAGATTTCTTTTTAAAGCATATCCTTATAATTCTCTGAATTTGCTTGGTGTCTATTATAATCTCTCCCTTTCTCATCTCTAATTTTATTAATTTGAATAATCTCTCCATCTTTGTTTAGTTTGGCTAAGGGCTTGTCAATCTTTTTTGATATTCTCAAAAACAACTTTTCATTTTATTAATTTTATGATGCTTTTGTTATTTCTATTTCATTAATTTCGGCCCCAAATTTGACTTTATCTTCCCACATATTCTTTGAGGTATTGTTTCTTCTTTTTTCTAAAGCTTTCAGGTGTGTCATTAAGTTATTAATATAATATTGTTCCACTTTTTTGTTCTTAGCTAATGTAGGCACTTAGTGCTATGAATTTGCCTCTTTAGAACTGCCTTTGTGTGTCCTATAGATTGGAGTATGTTATGTTTTCATTTTCATTCAATTATGAAATTTTTAAATTTCCTTTTTATTTCTGTCAACCTATTTGTTCTTCTGTAGTGCATTGTTCAGCCTCCATAAGTTTATAAACTTTCTGTTGTTTCTATAGTTGTTGATAGCCAGTTTTAAGCCATGGAGGTCAGATGCAGATATTTAAATTTTCTTATACTTATTGAGACGTGTTTTGTGTCCTCATATGTGGCCAATTTTGAAAAAAAAAAGTTCTATTATACTGCTAAGAATAAAATACATTCCTTAGTGCTTGGATAGAATGCTCTATGGAGATCCACTGGATCCATTTGACTCATGATGTTATAACTCCATTTCACTGTTAAGTTTTTGTCTAAATGACATACTTATTGATGTGAGAGAGAAGTATTTACCCACTATCACTGTATGAGGGGCAATATGTGATTTTAATTGTGTTTAAAAGTGTTTATTTTCTGAACTTGGAAGCCACTGTGTTTGGTGCATAGATACTTAAAACTGTAATGGCCTCTTGAATTTTTTAATTTAATAAGTATATATAGTGTTTTTCCCTAGCTGTTCTGATTAGTCTTGGTTTGAAGTCTATTTTTGAAGATATTAAAATAACTACACCTGCTTGCTTCTTGGATAGATCCACTTGGAGTATCTTTTTCTATTGTTTTACCCTAAGATAATATCTGTTCTTGGTGGTGAGATGTGTTTCTTGTATGCAGGAAAAAAAGGCATTTTGTTTTCTAATCCAATCTGTTATTCTATATCTTTTGGGGGGGGAATGGCGAGCATTAGTATTGAGAGTTACTAATGAGCAGTCTTTACTGATCCCTGATGTTTTATGGTTCAGGTTTTTCAGCCCCCTCTTTTACTTCTCTTGGATTATTTATTCTCTGTCTTTTTGGGTACAGTTAACCTTCATAACTTAAGTTTTCCTCCTGATGCCTTCTGTAGAGCTAGATTAGTAGAAAGAAATTATGTAATGTTCTTCTTTCCCTGACAGTTCATGGTTTTGCTGCAGGGTATAGTCATCTGGGTTGGCATTTGTGGTCTCTCGGAGTTTGTACAGCATCTGTTCAGGCTTTTCTAGATTTCAAAATCTCCATTTAAAAGTCGGGTGTTATTCTAATGGGCTTGTCTTTAAAATGCAAGTTGGTCTTTTTCCCTTGCAGCTTCTAATATCCTCTCTCTGTTCTGTACATTTAGTGTTTTAATTATGATGTGTCATAGGGAGTTTCTTTCATGGTCTTGTCTATTGATATTCTCTGTGCTCCTTGTGCCTTGATAAACATTCCTTCTATTAGATTAAATTTTCTTCTATAACTCTTTAAAAAATGTTCTCTGTGTCTGATTTCAGTTTCTTCTCCTGCCTGCCTATATTCCTAATATTTGCAGGTTTGGTCTTTCCATGGTGTCCCAGATGTTCTGGTCATGTCTTGTGTCTGGAATTTTTTATATTTAACATTTTCTATGATTGAACTATCCATTTCCTTTGTCTTCAAGAACTGAAATTCTCTCTTCCACATATTATAATCTGTTGCTAAGACTTACCTCTGAGGTTTATGTTTGATGTTCTACATTTTTCACTTCCAGTTTTATCTCAGTTTGGGTTGTCTTTCATGATTCTGTTTCTTTGTTAAATTCCATTTTCATGTCTTGGAATGTGCTTCTAATCTCATCCAACCATTTGTTTGTGTTTTTATAGTTTGTTTAAAAGCATATATTCATATCCTCTTTAATGTCCTTGTACATAATCATAATTTGTATTTTGAAGTTCTTGTTTTGTGTTTTTGCTAAACTGCTTTTCTCAGCATACATAGAAATAGACTTGCAAGCTTCTGAAGAAGGTGCGTTGTTTTGGCTATTCAGTGCATGGGGAAGGAAGTTAGAGAGGGAGAGAGGTGAGAGGAAAGAGAGACAGAGCTGAAGTTGTGGTGTTTACAGTGTTTCTTAGTGTAGCTATCCGGTCTTGTCTTGTTGGTAGGATGTTCTGCTATTTGGTTGGTGTTGCCCACTATGGATCCTAAGCAACTGTAGGAGTAGTGGGGTCCCTAGTAGACAATGTTTCTGTGGGTTGGTGGGTGACACAAGAAGTGGATATAGGCTAGACAAGAAGACTGAGAAGGACTGAAGGAAAGATCTAGTGGGACCCTGGGCAAGCACTAAAAAGTGGAATCCTCAGGGAATGGAGATAGAGTGGGAGAAAGAGTTTCCACAGGCAGGCTGCAATGAACCAGCAGTAAATCTGGAGAGTATATAAATGTTTTGCAAGAGAGTCCATACATTACCATTCAACTCCTCTGAAGCATATAACAGTGATATCCATTAAACTTCTCAGCTCTTCAGATTTAAACACAAGCACCATTTCCTCCAACTTACAAGTACTAAAATAAAATGTCTCAGCTAATGGTAGAGAGGACACAGAAACAGCAGACACTAGAGTCAGTGGGACGATGCTGCAGACACTCTGTACATCCCCTACAACTTGTGTGTCTACCAATCTGACTTCCAACTGCCAATGCTCACCCTTGTTTAAGGAGTTTGGGGGTCCTCAGAGCCCACTCTCCTTGTGTTGCAGCAGCACTGGCCCACGTTCCGGCACCAAAAAATGTTGCAGCCTGAGCAAAATGTTGAGGCCCGGGCTGCCCTGAGTTTGGGCAGCCAAAAATGTTGTGGCCCTCTCCACTCCACGATTGGCAGGCACTGTTTACCGGCCCAAGCTGCTGATCTGGTCCGCGGGTCCGGGTTCAGCAAGAGAGAGAGTGAGGACAGACTCGAAGAATGGAGACCAGACAGAGTGTGATTCAATCCCGTTTATTCTTCAGTCTCTCTTCCTAGTCCAAGTCCCAAGTCTTGAGTTCCTAATTTCTAGTTCCTAGTTGTACTCAATGTTGTTCTCTTCCGAGTGTGAAATGTTTATTCCTACTCCTAGTGTCTGAATCTCTGTTACTCCAAATTGTTCTCCAAGTTGTACTCTCTAAAGTGTCTGATTCTCTTATCTCTCTTCTGTCTGCCTCTCACCTTTATATGTCTCACTTCTAAGCCACGCCTCTAAGTCACGCCTTTAATCATGCCCTTAGGTCTTGTCTCTAAATCTGATCGCTATACTTCTAAGTCACACTCTTAAGTTACACACCTTTAATCTCACACACCTTTAATTTCACACACCCAAGGTATCTAAACCAAGATTATCAGAGTGTGCTCAGCTGTTGTAGGCCATTGTAATCCAAGTCACATGTCAGGGTATATGGCTCAAGATGGCTGCAAAGCTGATAGCCGCTTTCTGCTAAAAGTCAGCCCCCAACATCCTTGCAAATATGACACTTGGTATTATCAATACCTCTAGAAACCTTCCTTTACCAAATTCTACTGCAAACCGATGGATAAGTTCCCACGTACTCTGGCATCTTACCTTCTGATAGGGTAAAGCTGAAGTGCCACTTCTCATGCCAGAACTAGGGAGCAGGCTACGTCCCCATTGCCAGTGGGACTGCTGCTGCATAGGTACTTCCTATTGGTCATGGTCACTAACCAGTCCACTTCCTTGTTTTCATAATGGTATTTCCTAGTATCATTTCTCCAACTATTTTCCCTCAGATCTCAAAGGATGCTTCGGTGGGGCAAGAGGGCCAAACCAGGAGGAATAGTTCTGCTTCTTAAAGAGAAAGCTTTGTTCTAGAGCTTCACCGGAGTTCAATCAATAGCTCGTTTATTCCTTCAAAAGCACATGCTGTGCTCCTACCGAAACAGGCACTGAGCTATGCCTGGAAAAACTAAGTACATATATGTGTTCTGGGAGCACTTACCTGTGAATTCTCCAGTGTAAGTGGAGCTCACTATATGAGGCAAATCATTATGGGACCACTGTGGTGCCAACCTTTGTTAGACACAAGGTCCAGATGCAGCAGCGGCTGAGTATCCAAGGTTAAAAGGTCTGTCTCTGAGAAGCTTCTTGTCAGACACCCACTATTTTCCCCAGCTCCAACTGCACAAAAGTCTCTTTATGGTAAGAAGCATCAGAGGGTTCTGGCAAATTCTGCTCGGCTAAATGAAAAGCTGGAACAAAGAGCCAGGCTGCACCCTTTGTGTTTTCCCAGGTGTCTGTTCCCATCAGAGGCACTTCCATGATCTGACCTGCTGTGGGGGGTTCATCCAGGTCTTTGAAGCCTGCAGCCCTCTGGCCATTAATCCTTCCCAGCAGCCTGGGAAGGGATGTTGCTGCAAGAGTGGACTTCTGCACGTGTCAGAGAGCAGTGGACCTCTGAGTGTTAGCGTTCAGTGGAATCCCTCATGGCTCTCTTTCCATCTGTCTGCCTGCCTATGTGTCCACTTCTCTGCCTCTAACCCTTTCATGGGCTCTCGCTCCTCTCCCTGCCCACAATAAACCTCTTTTACATCAGGTATGTTGCACGGTGTAATTTCCATGGTGGGGAAGGTGGCACTTTGGCATGGGCCCATCAAGGGTACCACCCTCACAGCACTGTATTTCATAGCACTGAGGAGCAAAGGGAAGCATGCAGACTGCACAGTGCCATGGGGGGGGGGGATCCCGAGGAGAACCCACAGATTTTTAAAATAAATCAAAATGTAAGTAACAGGGAGTCAGAGTTGAATAATAGTATTAAAGCCCCTGAATAAACGGTGTGCCAGGAACCAGTCACTGCTTGTCACTTTCCAGGAGGCCCCCAAGGTAGAAAGATTCTTGTACCATGCTGTGTAGCAAGAGGGGCCCCTATTTGCCTTTCTGCTATCCCTGGATGCCAACAGAGATCCCATTTGTACTATTTGCATGGGAACTTGCCAACCCAATTCTAGAATTTCCTTATACTGACACAAACCGAAACAATAGCCCCAAGCCTTAATTTCAGCCGATATTGGTTACCAGTCTAATGAGCTGAGTTAAACATTAATGACATATTACATGCATTCAGATCAAATAATAAAGATCGTCATTTGAGCACATTTTCAAAATCCCCTGTCTGGGAGGGGACCTAGTTGAATTTTTAAAAGATGCTTTTATTTTTTTTTATGAGTATGGGTTTTTCATCTGCATTTATGCATCAAATGCATGCAGTGCCCACAGAGGACAGAACGGATCATCAGATCCCCTGGAACTGGAGTTACATGTGGGTTCAGGCACTAAATGGGTTCTGGGAATCAAACCTGGGTGCTCTGGGTACTTTTAACTGTTGAGCCATCTCTCCTTCCCTTAACTGAATTTTTGGCTCTTGTTCCCTTCCCCTCTCCCCTCCCCCATCCCCTTCCCCATCTCCCCACGTGCTCATGGCCAGCCTCTATTTCCCTTCCCTTCCCTTCCCTTCCCTTCCCTTCCCTTCCCTTCCCTTCCCTTCCCTTCCCTTCCCTTCCCTTTCCCTCCCCTCCCCTCCCCTCCCCTCTACTCCCCCCCTCTGTCTTTCTGCCTTGCTCTGCCTCTACTACCCTCTTAACTCCCCTCCCCTGCCCTGAATAAACTTTATTCTATACTTTTAAAAGAATGAATTTGTGTCTGCTTCTGAGTGTACATTAAATCCAGCTCCAGTGAGGGAAATCAATCCTTTATGCTTCCCAAAACAATTTCCCCTCTACTTTGACATCACATCTATGGATGGATACGTATATGTCCTAACTCTAATTTTAAATTTATGTCCTGAACGATTAAGATGTGGTATTTTCCTTCTAACTTCAGTTTTTCTCATTTAACATAAGCTCTGGTTCCAACCTTTTTCCTACAGACGACATTTCCTTTTCTCTCTTCACGCTGGCAAATAAAGTAAGGGATTCATTACGGAATACATGGCTTTATTCTGTGTTCTCATCTATCCTCATGAGGTTCTCCCTCATTCCCTGGGGCTCTAGGAAGAAGAATGAGGGGTGGGTATGGTCAAGATATATTGCATACATATGTGACATTTTCAAAGATTAAAAAAGAAATGTTTTATTCCTATATTTTAAACAAAAAAAAATAATTTTTCCAAGTATTAGACTTTGTGGGTTACACAGTTTTTTAAAGCTCCCTTCAGTGTGTACCATTTGGCCATATGTGGAGAACAACAGGTCACATGATCTCTGTAAATTATTAGTTCTTGTTTTTAATTCCTGACACAATACGGCATCTATCTCCTTAATCCCAAATGATGAAGAAATTTTTGCATGGTAATTTATTTTACTGTAATCAATCCTATGTAAGGTCTGGGGCTTGAGGTCTACTGTTAACATAAATATATCCTTTTAGGTCAGAGTACTTAGCTGTATCTTTGTACCTTGTGTCTCCTGTGCTCCCTTTCCTGCCAGGATTCCACTGCTCCTTCAACCTATCACGGCCACCTTGCGATACAGGCAGGATGAAGAGCAAACTGAGACAAAGTTGCCTTTGCAGCTTCTTATTTAAGAGCTGAGCTTTACGGGCTGCGGGTCAGCTTATCGCTCTCTCTTTCAGGCAGACACATGATAGGCTTCCCAAGGAGAAGTGGAAGGAAATTTTCAGGCACATTAACTTTCAGCCTCTGGACTCAGGATGAGGCATGGCTCGATGGGTTGGTATCAAGTTTGTCTTTAATGACTCTTATCCAACATTCCTATCTTATTACAGGCAGCTGCAGAACAACCCCACAATCCCAAATGTGCCTTCAAGAGCACGGGAGGATTAAATAGTGCATGAACGATTTCCTCACAGGTCTGTCAGCCTTAAATTTTGGAACGCGCAGAACATGACTCAGAGTCTCAGGGGTGGCAGGAACTGTGAGGGATGTTGCTGACTTTCTGCGTATAATTTTTTTAATGGAAAATCCATTTCAAGAATGACAACTTTTTACTTTCTTTTCTACCATATTTTACAAACTAGGGCTGCACTACTTGAAACTGTAGCTACTGGTCATAAGCAGCTATTGGATAGTTAAAATTATAAAAGCTATAAAATAGTTAAAATTGGCTAGTTTGAATAGAAGGGGAAGCATGTGTAAAATAATGGACCAAATCTTCAAGACTGAATATGAAAAAAAGAGGATAAAATTGTTCAGTGATAGTTTAACTTATTGTAAATTGAGGCAATAATATTTTGCATCTATGAGGATTCCAGAAAATATACCATTAGGCTAAATTTCATCTAATCTTTTTGGCTTTTTTAACTTAGCTACCACAAAACTTAAAACTCTGTGTGTGTGTGTGTGTGTGTGTGTGTGTGTGTGTGTGTGTGTGTATATATATATATATATATATCTCACATAAGTAGCTTACATTATTTGCAATACTTATTTCTTGTTAATGTTTAAGTGAATGTTTCTCTCTCAAGAACTAGAAACTCTTTAAGAATTTACCCATGTTCACACTAAGAAAGACACACAGTTTCAAGGATACTTATAGAAGACATGAGACTCCTGAGTGAAAGGTGCCAGAAAGGTTGTCACTTACAGCTATAGCAGTAGCAGGGTATTGCGATGTTCACACCAATGCATAAACCCCAAGACCCAGTGGGCTTGAGGACACATGCATGGTCTGAGTACCAAATAGGAGGGAAGTTTCAAACTTAAAGAAATTGATTCTTCTATGAGTGCTGTAAGCATAGTTCCCTACTCTACTGACTCTGTCTTCAAACACTGTTAAGAACGAAGCAACCCTCAAGACATGATCACAGGATAGTCGGTGCATGGTTTATATATATGAAAGAATGTGAAAGACCCTGCAGAACTGTTTCCTGGTATTCTTTCTAAGCCTCTTTAGCGCAAACATTTCTTTTCAACATATTATTTTCTGAAGAACATATATTGTTCAGAAGTGAACATTCACATCTCTCTAACTGATTCTGAAAGCACTTGTGGCTTCCTTATTGAATCAAGTACCATACTGTCTCTCAAGCCTGCTTCCCTCTTGTTGAAGAAATTTTCTGGAAATCACTACAACCAAATTTTACTTACAGTGCCTTTGACACTGTTGATTCAAAGCAAGACAGAAATCAGAAAATACAATTAAAAGGGAGATTTCTCCAATATGGACATTTACGAAACACTGAAAGCCCAGGCCCTTTAAAACAGTTGCTTAACTGGATGGTGATGGTAGATCTGCTTCAAGCCCTGACTCCAGACTTCTGGTTCCTATGACAGCACACAGGTCTAAACAGGCTCTGCCTTGCACCCTTGAACTTTATCCCTTCAAAGCATTTTACAAACACCAAGTAATTGGTTTTAAGACAGTGGTGAGCTCGATCATTAAGTACTATTATCTACTTACGCAAGGCTTCAGCAGTCAGGAGCCGAAGGGAGAAATGGATTCAGAGAAACAGGCCTCTGCTCTGCATTAATGTCCTTGGACCAAGTCTACCTTTGCATTCAGAAGCATTTTGTCTGCCATCTTAAATACACTCAGTAAGATCTCTGTGCGTAATGCTGTATTCTTCTGTCCTGTTGCTTATAGACCATTTGTTTTAATCCTTTTAAAGTCATCCCTACAGTCCTCTATCTGCCCTTGAGGAGACAGATTCTAGGATGTATGCAATCACCAAGATCTGCTGATACAGAGTATTCGTGTAACTTCAGTATGGCCTCCTGTATACTTAAATCATCTTTAAATTACTTATAGTGCCTAATGTGGTGCCAATGCTTTATAAACAGTTGTTAAATGATGTTGTTTGGGATACAGACAAGAAAGAATGCCTGTGCACAGTCAGTGTAATGCGATTGTTCACCTTAGAATACTTTTCTTAAGAGTATCTTTTTATCTACGCCTGCAGAACTCACTGATGCAGGATTTATTCCTCATTACTTTCACTCATTTAAATTGGTAACAGATGTTAGATGGGGGAAAAAAGGAGACTGATTTTCAGAAAGGAAAAAAAAAACTATGCTCTATTTTTCTCTGTCACAGGTCACTTAATTCTTGTCCTCTGTTAATCTCTTATGAATGTTTCCATAGACAAGCCATGCCCATATAAGAATGCCCCTGAACTTATGCAAGTGTTATGTGTACACTGTGCATATGTTTGTGCTTCTTGCTTTACTCAGTCTCTAAATTTTAAAGATTATTTCACATCAGTACGGCCTCACCCTTTTAACTGAATTGTACATTATTTATTCAGTGGTGGAAGGTATACAGGTTGTTTTTGCCTCTGGCTATTATACCAATGGCCTATTCAGACAACTCTTAACCACAATTGCTTTGGGTATCCCCAGGGTGTACCCTCACACCTATGGAACTCCTTTGAATCTGAAATGTTCCTCACCAGCTCATTTGTTGGTAATCGGTCACCACCCAGCATCACTATTTGGAGACATTGTAGAAAGTTCAGGAAATATTTTAGGAGGAAGAAGTAGGCCATCGGGGACATACGTGAAGGTTCTAGCTGATGCCCTGCCTGGTCCTTGCTTGTTCTGCTTCCTAAATGCCGTGAAGTGAGTCTCCTCTGCCACATGCTCCTCCACCATCCCTGATGCAGAATCAGGGGGGGCCATGAGCTATGAACTGAACCCCCTGAAACCGTGAGCCAAACATTAAAATCTTCCCTTTATGTTGTTCTCTCAGAAATTTATCACAGCATCACAAGAGTAATGCATAAGAGGATTCTGAAACCTGAAGAAGAGTATGAGTCCGAGTCAATAAACCATACATCCAGATCTTTCCAGAAGTGAGAATCTATGGAACACAAACCAACCAATCAGCTTTCAGCTTCCTGTAGTGTCATCAGGTGGTTACAGCTAAAGGATATAGAGAGCTAACAACCATCAAGAGGTCACTCCTGAAGATCTGAAGCAAGATGGTGCTACTGAGTCTATAGGTGTTGATGGACCAAGCAAAAGTGAAGATCCAGACATGAAGATGCAAGGAAGCTTAGGAGTCACTTGAGTGCTCTGGCAGAGACAGGCAGCTTTCAGGAAGGCATGCCTGTCATCCTTATGCCAGTCTACCACAGAGCGAAGACATGTCAGTGTGGTTCCATTGAGACTTCATTCCTGTTTGATGACCATAACCTTCTTTCATGTTCTTTGAGAACCACAGACAAACCATTCAGAGTCTTACAGCCATTACATAATATTAAGCCTTTTTGTTTTACTTGTTATTAGTCATTAAACCCACGTTGAACATATGCCTTTTGATCAAAGATCCTGGGATATACTCAAAACAAGAAACTGTCAAGAATAAACCAAATTAAAGACACTGATGTAACTCCTTTCATCAGGTTAGAAAGCCTGCCTGTGGGACATGATGCTAGGACAGGGAGTTACCCATTGTATAGATTCAGAGATGCAGGGTCAGGCAAACGCTTTTTGCTCTCTAGTACTCCCCATGAAGTGCTCTGTACAAAGACCCTGGACAGTAGGAAGCTATTTAACCCTGAAAGACTGAGAGGAACCAGACCATCCAGAGTATGAGACCCTCCCAGATAGTTGACATTTTAAAAAGCAATAATGGCACATGGACAAGACATATGAATTCAGTCCCATAAGTCTAAAAAGCACTGTCATCCATTCATCCTAAAGCCAGGTTCAGAACTAAATGTTTTAGTTAGGATAGATGACAGAGGTGCTGGTTAGTCAACAAAAGGATGGACGGGGTATTAGGACTATCTTGTACCTCAGTGGTACAAATTGGCATAATTATGCTCTAATTGTATTTTGAGAGAAAAGTTTCATTTTAACAGGAAGGGTGATGTGTAGGAGGAGCTAAGGTAGGAGGAGTACTGAGAGGAAGAAAAGGAATAAGAAAAGGAGAAGAAGAAGGAGAGGAGAAGTTAGGTGATGAAAGAGAGAAAGAGGGGGGAGACAGGGAGGCAGATATTCATGTATCTCTACCAGTCAAAGATAGTTGTTATATCTAGGTTGGTCAGTGGGTTACACCTCTGATTGAACAATTCCAAACTTATAATGCTTATGATTAACATTATTTTAAAAAATGTATAAATGCAAAAAGGAAAAGGGGGCATGGGATAGGGGCTTTCTAAGGGGGGATTGGGGAAAGGGGATGGCATCTGAAGTGTAAATAAAATATCTAATAAAAAAAAAGCACTGTCATCAGAAGGAACAACTGTGGGGTTGACTAGAGGTATAGCTCAGTGGTAGAGCACATGCTTAGCTTGCACAAAGTCTTGCCTTTAATCAATTACCAGACAATTAAAAAAAACTATTTATCACAGAGTATGAATACTTCCAAAAGGTTAAGTTGTATAGCTATACAGTGGCATAAACTTGAAACCTGTCAAGTCTTACCATTTTTTAAATTTTAATTCAATTTAGTTAATTCAACAAATACCTCCTTAGTACCTGCTATAGATAAGGACCTGTAGCATAGCTTTTTAAAAAAAAAAATGGAAAATACTCTCCTCTATAAAAATCTTACGGAAGCGGTGAAAGGTTATTGACTTCCATAGTACAGAGAAGACAACTGTTTTATTTTAGATCCTGCCAGAAGTCGACGCTGACACTAAGGTTCAGAAGCAAGCAGTGGGCCATGAAGTAGGCACTGACGGAAAAGTCAGACAATGAAAGGAAACAAGCAGATGAAGGTGTTGTCAAGGCTGATGCCATTGTGGACACCAAGCTCAGGACCACTTAGGAGTCACATTACACATTCTCAGGGATGTCCTGTCTGAAGGGCAAAGGGGTACTTGTGTACTTTATTTTCATTGGCCAACGACTGCCAATGGCTTGTGTTAGCTGCCTTGTATTTTCCACTTTCTATTCCAGGAAATAAAACTGTGTCCTCACAGTAGCTGGAAGCTGTGAACTGGAATACAGGCGAGGAGATCTGGAAGATATACACATCAGGTCTGATGCTATTATAATAACTCAGCAGAAATGCTCATAAAATATATTAGAGGGAGAAAATAAGAAGGCTTTGCCCTTGTCACAAGTTTATAGAAGCTCTCTCAGTTCGGGGATTTTGAACTAGGACCAAGAATAACGAACATTTATCATATTTATTTGGCATTTGTGATATTTGATACCCTTCTTGTTTACAGGGACGGTAAGTCTGCATCTCTTCGAGATGAAAAGCAGAAGCTCAGATCTCCAGCTTTCCAGACACCTGTTGTGTAGACAGTGGATGTGACTTTTGCCAGTCAGATGTGCTCTTGCAAAGCTTGGCTTGATGGCTATGAGGTGATCAGACATCAATTGGCTTCACTCTGGAGAGAGCGCCAGCTACCTTCCAGTAGAGACATAGCAGCCAGGATGGGTCTGGTGTCTCCTGGTGCTAGAGATGGGAAGTGTGAGGTCTGTGTGCAAGAAACATGAGTGTTGTGTGACATTGGTCAGAACCGTGGCATGGCCTTCAAGTCACAAAACTAGCGTATGCATAATGCCTGATACCTTTCATAAATTACTTGTCTCAAAAGCCGATGAACACAGTTCTGGGTGTGCGCGTGCATGGCTCTGTGTGTGTGTGTGTGTGTGTGTGTGTGTGTGTGTGTGTGTGTGTGTGCGCGCACCTGTGCGTGTGTGTTCCAATAGGGAACCTTGGTAGCATGGGGAAAAAAAAAAAAAAGAAAGGTGCAGGAATGAAGATAGTTATAGTCAAGACAATTACAGCAAGGAGTTCTCAGGGCCCTCATTAGCATAAGAATGGATAGGCAGGAAGAAGCTGAAGACCCAAAGCGTTCTCCGGAATCTTTTAGGGCAAATGTGACTGAGGAAGTAAGGGATTCTTAATGAAACTGTTGGATAGTATGGTCTAGTTCCTGGTAGACAGGAAGACAGTAATTCAACTGAAAGCACATTTTGACAATCTGAGGCTTGTGTTGAAGTTGGCTGCTAGTTGTGGTGAAGCAGAGAAAGTGGTAGCAGAGGATCTTGCAGTTTCACTGTGAGTGAGATTGATAAACAAATATAGGACAATGAGGAGCAGTGTGACTTAGAAGGCAAACAGTCAGAGTGACTTCTTGTGAAAGGATGGAGCTTCATGACTCCATTTAAGATCTGACTGAAATTGTGTCCATGTAAAATCTGTGACTGCTTGCGTATGAGTTGCTCCTTTCATTACTGCAACTAAAATGCGTAACAAGAGCAACTTAAGAAAGGAAGGGCTTGGTTCAGTCGGATCCCGGCAGCAGCTGCGGCAGCTCAAGTCTTCAGTAGCTCTTTCTGTCTCCCTTTCATTTCCGGAAACATGGCCTCTGGTGTGGCTGTCTCTGATGGTGTCATCAAGGTGTTCAATGACATGAAAGTTCGCAAATCTTCAACGCCAGAAGAAGTGAAGAAACGCAAGAAGGCAGTGCTCTTTTGCCTGAGTGAGGACAAGAAGAACATCATCCTGGAGGAGGGTAAGGAGATCCTAGTAGGAGATGTGGGGCAGACTGTGGATGACCCCTATACCACATTTGTCAAGATGCTGCCAGATAAGGACTGCCGCTACGCTCTCTATGACGCAACCTATGAGACCAAGGAGAGCAAGAAGGAGGACCTGGTGTTCATCTTCTGGGCCCCCAAGAATGCACCCCTTAAGAGCAAAATGATCTATGCCAGCTCCAAGGATGCCATCAAGAAGAAGCTGACAGGAATCAAGCATGAATTACAAGCTAACTGCTACGAGGAGGTCAAGGACCGCTGCACCCTGGCAGAGAAACTAGGTGGCAGCGCTGTCATTTCCCTGGAGGGCAAGCCTTTGTGAGCCACCTCCAGCCCCCTGCCTGGAGCATCTAGCAGCCCTAGACCTGCTCTTGGGTGTTGCAGGCTGCCCCTTTCCTGCCAGACCGGAGGGGCTGAGGGGATCCCAGCAGGAGGAGGGCTATCCCTTCACCCCAGTTGCCAAACATCCCTCCCACCCCCTGGACCATCCTTCTCCCTCCATCCCTGGCGGTTCTGGCCTTCCCAAACTGCTTTTGATCTTCTGATTCCTCTTGGGTTGAAGCAGACCAAGTCCCATCCTAGGCACCCAGTTTGGGGGGAGGCTGTTTTTGTTTGTTTGTTTGTTTAACGACACCCCTACTCCTCATCCCTCCTCATCCCTCCTCATCCCATGCTGCCAACTTCTAACCACAATAGTGACTCTGTGCTTCTGTGCTTGTCTGTTTAGTTCTGTGTGTAAATGAAGTGTGGACATAACCCTCCCTGCACCAGCTGGGTGCCCTCCCCTTCTCTTGATCTTGGCCACTCATGAAAGCAGGACCAGTAAGGGACCTTCAATTTAAAAAGAAGAAGAAGAAGGAGAAGAAGGAGAAGGAGAAGGAGGAGGAGGAGGAGGAGGAGGAGGAGGAGGAGGAGGAGGAGGAGGAGGAGGAGGAGGAGGAGGAGGAGGAGGAGGAGGAGGAGGAGGAGGAGGAGGAGGAGGAGGAGGAGGAGGAGGAGGAGGACGACGAAGAAGAAGAAGAAGAAGAAGAAGAAGAAGAAGAAGAAGAAGAAGAAGAAGAAGAAGAAGAAGAAGAAGAAGAAGAAGAAGAAGAAGAAGAAGAAGAAAGGAAGGGCTTACTTGGCTTACAGTTCTAGGCACTACAGTCCCTCATGAAGGGGAGAAATGGCAGCACAAACAGGAAACAGCTCGTTACAATGTATCTGGGCTCAGGATTCACACAGCAAAGGATGCTTATGTTCAGTTCCTCTTCTCTTTATTCAGTTAGGAACCCAGACTGTGGGTTCAGACCACTCACATTTGGTGTGGGGAACCACCCTAACCTAATTTAGATAATCTTTCACATACGTGTCCAGATTAGTTTCCATAATGATTCAAAATCCACTAAATTGGTAGCCAACAGTAACCATCACATTTTATATATTTACTGAACAATCTCCTTATCTTTGACAACAGAAATAACAAAACTTACTTGCCTTGTTCTTATCTACCTCTAACACCTGGGGACGAAGCTAACACGCAACAGAGTAAATTGATGAATCATTACAGAGACCACGACCAGGTAATAAAAGAAAAGATAGGCCGGGTGGTGGTGGCACACGCCTTTAATCCCAGCACTTGGGATTCAGAGACAGGCAGATTTCTGAGTTCGAGGCCAGCCTGGTCTACAGAGTGAGTTCCAGGACAGCCAGGACTACACAGAGAAACCCTATCTCGAAAACAAACAAACAAACAAAAAAGATAGATTTTTATGTTATTTGGACAAAGGTAAAAGTAAGCAAAATGTCTCTAAAGTAATAATTAGATAGACACAAAAATATTAAGTCTGGATCACAAAGTGACCCTGGGTCTATTTCTTTAGTAACAACAGAGTTAGAATATATGTAGATGCTGAATACAATACTTCTTATCTGTATTGTGCGGTACCTGAGCTGGAAATGTCCATTCCCTGTGTCACAGTGACTTGGTTCCTCCAGACAACAGTATAATGTAACAGTATAAACCAATCTCATTCCAGAAAAGTTTTTCAGTTGGACAATAGCTATCACTCACAGAGGGCTATCTTGACTCTGCAAAGCTGAGATGTGTCCTTAGGAGAAACAATGTTTCCAGATAACGTCACAGTTAATTCCATCTGCATCTTCCCTACCATCAGATGAAAAGCAAGGAAACTTTTTTTTTAACCCCACAAGTTTACTTTTTACCAAGTCTCTCCTTTTGACCAAGAAATAATAAGATCAGCCTGCTGGACATTATTCCATGAAGCTCTGATTGTCAGCATTGCTTAAGTGTTTCTGACTAGGTGATAAGCTGAAGAGGGGTAGAGAAGGCAGCCTTTTATGTGTTATCATGGTTAGGATGAGTTACTAAACACTTGATTTGGTAAAGGCTCTGCACTGCCATGTAAGATTTTGCTGACCACATCTTTGAACGCTGTGATATATCAATAGGAAAAGAAACGGTTACTCCAAGTATATAGAATACTTGACCTAGACATAAGGCCATCATCAAGATAGATGTGTAAACTGGCCTCATAAATAATGAATAAACCAGTGTGACTATACAAGCTATATATTCTGTGAGGATTTTGTTCACATTTGAATATTTACTTTCAAGTATAATTAAGTGTCCTGCATGTAAGCTGAAATGAAATTTCTTTGTGCACTTGACATTTTAAAATCCCACAAGATGAGTAGGTAAAAAACACTTCCTATGGACGCATGATGACCTGAATTCGAATCTCAGAACTGACATAAAAAGCTAGGTGTGGTTGAGCTTATTGGTCACCAGTCTAGGTCCAGATTCATTTAAAGACTCCGTCTCAAGAGACTAAAACAGTAAGAATGAGAATGAGAGGGAGGGGGAAAGAGAGAGACTAGGACATTGTATATACTCCTACGGCCTCCACACATGCTCATTTGCATGCATGTGCTTACACACTTACACACACACACACACCTCTAGCCATTGAAGTTGAATGCATGTTTATTTTTCCTAACAGAAAAATGCATCAAAATAGTATGACTGGGTATATACAATTACCAAGGCATACATTGGAGATCAATATTCGTTATTCTGTTTATTATACTTCAATTCTAATTTTTTAGTAAAAAAAAAAAAAAGAAGTTAAGAGTCCACTGGGAATGAATTTCTTGCTTAAGATTATATGGCAAAACTGCAAAATATTACTATTGTACGTATCATTGTGAAGATAGTGAAAGTTGTTTGCTCTTTAGATTTTTAAAGGCTATGGCACCAACAGACAAAACCTTTCACACCACTAAGGAAACAAAGAGACTGGAGGGACATTCAGATTCTAAGAAAGAGTATGATCACATTCTCATGTAAGTTTCTTACATTACTTGAGCACCTGAGCTCAAGTTATCCAACTCCACAGCCTGTGTTCCCCTCCTGAAATATATATTAAATAAACATGAGAATGTGTGATGGGTGGCCCAGTTGCTAACATTTTACATGGAGTTGATCATTAGGAAAGGCTGGCTTGCCAGTGTAATGGACATAAAAGATTCCGAACTCACTAGAAGTACCAAAAACCTTAAAGAGATCTCGCGTTCAGTGCAGAAAATCTAAACACGCTTGACCTTCCTCGGGGCTTCGTGAACCTCAAAGGAAGAGCTAGCTGAGAAGAGAAAGGAATACTCTTAAATAATTGAAGCTTCCCCAGATGCTGAATCAGGAAACGGAAGCCAGCCCAGGAGCACCACTGTGCCACCGGGACCTTGCTGTCTCGGAGAGCCCTCATTTGGAAATGCTAGGAACCAGATCTGAAAACAGAGTTAAGTACATTTTCCTCTGCTAGAATTCTTCATAATCTACTGAAAAGTTGAAGTTCTTTAACAGGATCAGATATACTTTTTATTGTATTTACTTACTGGTTCGAGGGGTGTGCACGTGGCGGGGGCAGAATGTGCCACAGCACTCAAGTGTGAATCAGAGGATAAGTTGGCAGAGTTGGTCTTCCTTCCACCACATGGGTCCCACAGACTGAAATCAAGCTTGGTTGTCAAGCTTGGGAGCAAATCCCTCTATTGGCCGGCTGAGCCATCTCACAAGTCCTCGTTATGAGATATCTCGTGGCCCTCATCCCCTTCTTTAACCAGAGGGGATGCCAGTGTCCGTCACAGATCAGCCTTCTCTCTCATCCTACACCTCCGGGGCCTAAGGACCCGGAAGTTGAAGTCACAGCCATACCAGATCACTCAAGCATTATACCCCAGGAGTTCCTCCCACAAGAAGTCGGCACAATGACCTGACTAAGCTCCTCTGAGCCTCTTCCTAACTCCAGTCACCCACTCCATTGTTAGCCAAAACAGGAGGCCACCTAAATATAGATGCCTCTTTCTAGGCTACAGTCTGGCAGCTTCACCTGTAGCATGTTTCTCTCTATTCAGACCTAGTGTGGAGGAGGCTGGCTAGGAAGGTCAGTAAGTACAACCTTAAAATCTCTCTTCACTGGAGCAGCTGAGGTTGGTTCAGTCTCCAAGGAGTTAATACACTCTCCTAAGAGTGCTCTTCAGCGCAGCGGGAATGGAGCGCGTGGACACCGCCTCGCCACTCTCCTTGTGGTGATGACAAGCCTTGGGCAAGATAACAAATAAAGATCCATGTCGTTTTACCCAATTGTATGAGGTTTGGGGATTTAATTCAACCTGTTTGAGTTTCGTTGCTGGTGAGAATAATTTTCTTCCGCAGTTTACGTATTTTCATAACAGTTAGAGACCTTGCTACTTCTTAAAACGTCTAAATCCCAAAAGTAATTTTAAAAAGCTTACAACGCCAAGTGCCAGCCAGGAGGTAGTCAGGACCTCTCACATGCTACCAGTGGTGTACAAGATCACACAGCTTTCTTGGAAAGCACGCCGGCGATTTCTGACAAGGTTAAACATGTGCTTCTCTTTAGCCAAGAGAAATGAAGGCATTTTTCTACATAAGGGCCAAGCAAGTGGATTTACAGAAGCTTCATTCATAATCAATCAACAGAAACTGGAAAGAACGCAAATGTCCATCAGTGGAACAACGGATAACCACAACAGAGAAATATATAATATATGTAATTTATTATATGTGTGTAATAATATGTATAATTTGATAATAGTGGAATAAAAAGGAATGACCAGTTGATACTTAGGATAACACAGGTGGCTCTCACAAAGATCATGCTAAGTTCAAGATGTCAGGCAAGAAAGATGTCCTCTGTCACCTGCTTCTGCTGCTATGATGGCCCAGGGCCTGGGGCCAAGCAACCATGTACCTTCTGAAGCCATGAGCCAAAATGAACTCCCCCACCACTTTAAGTTATTCTGTCAGATATTTTAGTTACACGGGCAACTAATAGACCCAGTGGCTTGTCATGCCTGTGTCTCTATTTCAATGGCCTTCCCTCAGGCAGCCTTCTTTGCCAGCCACCTCACACGTCATAACAAACACTAAAACTCTGCAGTCTTTGTCTTGGCCCCTCTTCTTTCAGAAACTCAGGCCTCAACATCCAAATGTTTCCTGGTCATTGTATGCCTAGCACACTAGTGCCGTCTCTATGTTCTTGTTCTGTTTTAGTTTCCCTGACTTCTTCAACAAGTTTAATGTGATTGACATCACATGGAGAACAGGGCTTAGTAAACACCTCATTAACATTGGAGGTTTAATTTCCCAAGATGTCTAAGCCTGGATTTGATCCCCAGGAGCACAGAAAAATTACATGGCATGAATAATTCATCCAGAAGTGTGGTAACTTAGCAGATGCACATTTTTTAAACAAAGGAGGTATATTTTTAGAGATTTGCTTATTTTTATTTTATGTGTACATTTTGCATCCACAAATGTACATGTATCTTGTGAAAGCCTCGTGCTGAGAAGTCAGAGGAAGACATTAAATCTCCTGGAACTAGAGATTAGGATGATTGTGAGGCACCATAGGGATTATAAAACTGACCCTAGGTCCTCTGCAAGAACAGAAAGTACTTTCAACAGCTGAGACATCTCTTCATCCCCCAGAGGATACACTCTTGACACAACGGAAACACTGTAACTATTGTCCCTTCCTCAGATAAGTTTACATAGAACTTTACTAAATACCACAGCAAAATAAACTATGTGCATCCATGAAACACATGGTGACTATGTTTTAAAGGTACAGATCATGGCCCCTAAATAGAATGCTAACAATCGTGCCTTAATGTTAGGACATTATTTCAAATAAATGAGCGTGCCAGCACAGAATTCAATAGGAACTGGCACTTTAAAATTAACCCAACATGCCATGTATGTTTTGTGTTAGTATTAAGCCATTTAACAGATTAAATTAAACTCCAGAGGTAATAGCACTCGTTTACATTTTATTCTTTAGAACCCAAGGAGAATATTAATAGATAGCCAGGAGGGGAAATGTTCCCTGTCTCAGTAAGTAGGCCCAATAAATGGTCATCCTTTATTTTTAAGCTATATGACCCTGCAGAGCATTCATTAGGTTGATATATATGAGTCAGAACCACAAAATGCCCTGGTTTTGAACAAATATTAAGATTTCCTGCAACTAGGGTTCCTTGATAATTTGGGTGCTGCTATAAAGGAGTCTTACAGAACTCAGCCTTGAAGATGCTCCCAGACCAAATCCAGTATTTAAGAAAGGACTATAAGTCTGAATAGAGAATCAACAGGCCACTATGAGCTGCCACCTTTGCTTGGCATGGCCAGTTTCTCTATATTTTCTCCAGGGCATCTCACATGTATGTCCTTGTCCTCTGCACGGTCTTTCTAACGGAAGTAGATTTCCTAGGCATTTAAAACAGCAGGAGCAATGGGATCAGATAAACATTTCTGTGTGGGGGAGACCCAGAGAGGGGGCGGGAAGGGAAAGGGAGGAGAAGAGAGAGAGGGAGAGAAAAGGGGAGAGGGAAAGTGAGAGGTAAAGGGAGGGAGAAAGAAGGGAATTCTGACTGGAGCTCCTGGTAGGTCTGTTTTACTCATTATGCATTGGAAAGACTCCAGAGATGTCTATTCGGACCATCTCTTTGCTTGACTCTGCCATTTACTTGTCCATTCATTTATTTTTAAATTGTACTTGTTTATTTATTTATACGTGTATGGATAATGAATGTCTTATGTACTGTGTGCATGCTTGGTGCTTATGGAAGCCAGAAGAGGGAATTGGATCTCCTGGAACTGGGTTCACAGAAGATTATAAACGATTATGTGGATGCTCATAATGGAAACCAGGTCCTCCAGAAGAGTAACCAGTGACCGTAGCTGCTGGCGGAGCCATTTCTCCAAACATTCATTCATTTAATAAATAAATAAATAAATAAATAAATAAATAAATAAATAAATATGGGTTGAGCTCCTGAGCTGTGTCAGAGTTTATTCTAAGTACTAAGAGTCCATCAGTTAACCAGACAGGATCTCTAGTCTCCTGGAGCTTACAGTCAAGTGGGGAAGAAAGAGAAATAATGATGGAAGTAAGCAAGTCATTCCTGCGCTGTGCTGTATAAAACTGTAAATCGGGGGCTGGAAGATGGCTCAGTGGCTAAAGACACTGGCTGTTCTTCCAGAGGCCCTGAGTTCAATTCCCAGCAACCACATAGTGGCTCACAGCCATCTGTAATGGGATCCAATGTCTGGTCCTGTTGTGTCTGAAGACACAGTACAGTATACTCATATTCGTAAAGTAAAAGATAAAAGACCGTTGTAAAAATACTGTAAATCAGGAAGGAAGGATCAGGAGCCTCCACGGAGTAACACTCCTAGAGCAGTCAGAGAAGACTTCATGGAAAAGCAAAGGTTTGAAAGCCACGAAGAGGCGAGCCATGGGGACGACTGAAGGAGCGCACTTGCCAACCGAACCAACTGCAAAGCACATCTGAGAAGAGGAGAAGGCTGGCAGGAAAGCTGGTGCTGGGGGAGGATTAGGAGGCCGCTGTACAGGAGCAATAGGGACACATGAGGCACAGGAAAAGATGGGATCCCCACAGCCAAGGAAATGACCTCCAGGCAACTGTGTTGAAATGGACTAATAGCCACTGGCAGCCCAGAGAAGATCATGGATACAACATAGCAACAGCATTAGAACCAGAAAAACAAGAGAAATGTGTGAAAGCCATACTTTCTGCAGTTAAAAAATTCATGTTGAAGGGCCTCCATATGGCTTGATTCTCAAAACAACCGATTTTATAACAATGGATATTATGCTTATCACATAGCTAAGGACATTGAACCACAGGAGGTCAAGGCGTTCACCCAGTTCTGCAATCAGAGACAGTTTCAGAGCTGAAAGTAATTCTTTATAAGTTCAAGGAAACACTATATATAAAGGGCCGTGGGTCTACCAGCTTCGTCCTCGATCATGTGATGACAAGCAACTTGCATTGGGTTTCTTTCTCTCTCTTCCCTCTTCTTCTCTCCACTTTAATTTCTCTCTTATTTCTCTCCTCCCCCACTTCATTTTCTACCTTTTTCGGAAGCATGAAATACACTCATAAAAGTCCTCAAATCATTTTCTTAAATTAGCTCTTTGAGAATTCCAGACAACGAACTTTCAACGTATGCACCTCTCCTAACTCGACACTCCCTATTCAAGCACCGAGAACAATTTGTACCATCCTCCTCAGTTAGGGGTGGGGCTTTGTACTCACCTTCCCTTGCCACACTGGGATTTTGTCTTGCTTGCTCTTGTTGCCACAACCAGACCAGTGCGCATCTCTATGTTCAGCTGCTGCCCTACTGGCTCTGGAAAAGTCTCTTCATAGTCATCGGCCACCTCTTGCTCTTAAATTCTTTCTGTGCCCACTTTTGTAATGACCCCCTCTAAGCCTGCACATGACAGGCTATAGCCAGTGCTCTTGGTTGTCCCCAGAACTTAATGGTAAGACCCTATTGCTGACGATAACATAAAATTGAGTGAAAGAATGTGATGAAATCAAGCTGGGATGGACTGGGATCTTCATCCCTATTGACAAGTTGCCATGGTGCTAGAAGGTACCACTGATGTTACTGTAGGAGAAGGCCATTATCAGTCTACCCAGCTGGGAACACTGTGAGCCACAATAATGACAGATCTGCAAGACATGGTCACTGGTACAGTAGTGACACAAACACCCTGGGAATGACAAGACACGTTCTGATTGAATCTCAGTCTGTCTTCACAAGATGTAACCCATGCCTGGCCCTGTTATCAGGGCCAAGAACCTGTGGATAAACAAGTCATGGGCCCGAGGGGAGAACCTACTACGATTTTTCTGCTTAAAAGATAGGGTGTTAGATGACATCATATACCCATAGATTAGCTCATCCCTCAATCTTCATCAGAGAAGTTTCTCTGTGCAGTAAATAGTGACTGACACAAAGACCCACAACCAGCCAAGGTGAAGAAAATGAGAGACTGTGGAATACTCAGCATTAAAAAGAGGGGATTTTAGTTTAAATTTTTAATTTTTGAGAATTTCATAAATCATACATTTACAACATTTTCACCCTTCTTTCTCCTTCATCCAACTCTTTCCATATCAGACTCCCTCTGAAATATAGGACCTCTTCTTTAATTATTATTGTTACATATATGTGTATGTATATGTTTATACATGAGTATAGGTATGTGTTTATGTGTGTATATGTATGTATATATACATATATGTACATATATATATGCATATATATACATAGTGCTACTTAGATGTTTATGTAATGATGGCTGATCACTTTGGATTGGATAATCTGTCTGGGGGAAACTGATTCTCCATCTCTTTTAATTTTTTAAATTTTATTTTATTTTATTTTATTTTATTTTTTTACAGTCCAGTCCTTAACCCACTCCTGGTCCACCTCTGACAGTTCCTCATCCCATTCCTCCTCTCTCATTTCCAAAAGGATGTCCCCACACACCTCCACACCTCGCCAGGGTTCCCTACTCTCTGGGGCCTCAAATCTCTCTAAGGTTAATTGCATCTTCTCTCACTGAGGCCAAACCAGGGAGTCCTTTGCTGTATATGTGTTGGGGGCCTCGTACCAGCTAGTGTGTGCTGCCTGGTTGGTGGCTCAGTGTCAGAGAGATCTTAGGGCTCCAGGTTAGTGGAGACTGCTGGTCTTCCTATGGGGTAGTCCTCCCCGACACCTTCTTCCAGCCTTTCCCTAATTCAACCATAAGGGTCCCCAGCTTCTGTTCATTGGTTGGGTGTAAGCCATTGTAAGGTCTGTCAGCTGCTTGTTGGGCCTCTTGGGGGTCTCCATGCTAGGCTCCTGTTACTGATGTGCTTACAAACTGGTGTTACTGGTGTGCTTACAAACAGGAGTGTACTGGCTGGTTTTGTGTGTCAACTTGACACAAGCTGGAGTTATCACAGAGGAAGGAGCTTCAGTTGAGAAAATGCCTCCATGAGATCCAGCTGTAAGGCATTTTCTCAATTAGTAATCAAAGGTGGGAGGGCCCATTGTGGTGGTGCCATCCTTGGGCTGGTAGTCCTGGGTTCTATAAGAAAGTAAACTGAGCAAGCCAGGGGAAGCAAGCCAGTATGTAACATCCCTCCATGGCCTCTGCATCAGCCCCTGCTTCCTTCCCTGCTTGAGTTTCAGTTCTGACTTTCTTTGGTGATGTACAGCAACATGAAAATGTAAGCAGAATAAATCCTTTCCTCCCTAGCTTGCTTCTTGGTTGAGATATTTGTACAAGAATAGAAACCCTGACTAAGCCGGGCAGTGGTAGCACCTTTAATTCCAGCACTTGGGAGGCAGAGGCAGGTGGATTTCTGAGTTTGAGGCCAGCCTGGTCTACAAAATGAGTTCCAGGATAGCCAGAACTACACAGAGAAACCCTGTCTCGAAAAACAAAAACACAAAAACAAAAAAAGAAAGAACGAAAAGAAAAGAAACCCTGACTAAGATAAGGAGCTTACAGATTATCCATCTCTTGTTTGTAGGCACATCATGAAATTTCCCCCATCCCCACTGGCAGGTTAACTGATACTGTCATTATGCAAGTCTTGTTTAGCAACGATACTGTTGAGATTTCAAGGGTGCAGCTTCCCTATCGCATGTAGAAGCTATTACCTCACGGTAGGTGCCCTGTTCTCTGGCTCATACAATCTTTCCACTTCCTTTCTCATTAGTCCCTCTAAGCCTTAGGCGTATACGAAGATGTTATCAGTGGGGTTGAGCATCACACAGTCACTCATTAGAGAAATCAATTTGGAACTGACCTGAAAGTCTCCTCCTAGGGAACTAGCTCTCATAATAAGGTGTTATGCACGCTAACAGGGGAGAAAAGCAGCTAGCACTCCTCCATAGTTGGAAAGCCTATCAACCGACCGCAGTAATAACCAGGACAGCAACATATCCTCAACAGTGCAATAGTGACACTTTTCCTGGGGAGTAACCAACAGCTGTTGAGTTGAACTTAAGGTCTGCTCAAGAAGTAAGAAACCATGCTATAAATCTAGCCAGCTACACATGGTTGGTGCCATGGAACCTAGTGGGAAATCTATTACAGTCATTTCCTAAGCCAATATATTCTCTTCCTGTGTTCTATATATTGATTTTTTAAAATTTTAACCTTTTTATCTATTCTTTGTGAATTTCACATCGTGCACCCCATCCCACTCATCTCCTCTGCCCTCTGCCCTTGCAACCTCCAGACAAAAGAGAAAAAAACAAAACAACAACAACAAAAAACAACAGGAACGAAAACAAAGTCTTGACATAGAAGCTATAGTGTGTCACAGTGTGTCACACAGTACGCAGCTTTCCTTGCAAGTGTTCACGGCAATGAGTCATTTGTTTGGTTCAAGGTCTCTGGCTTTTGCTACACTATCAGTCCTGGATCCTCACGTGGACTCCTTTTAGATATCCTGTTGTCGTCCTTTGTCATGGAGATCCTGCAGCTTTTCTTCTGGCCCCTTCACTCCCTCCAGCAGTTCACAGATGGGGTAGATGCTGGGGTGGGCTAATTCAAAGTCCTGGAACTGGGCTTGGGCAGTAGTCAAGTTGGTCTGTCTGCCAGCTCTCCTGTATCCACACCATCAGGGCCAGCTCTCCAGCTTTGCCCAGGTGAGGGACAGGGCCAGCACTCTTGTCTATGGCAGCATAAAAGGGTTAGAACCAGCCCTCTCTATGCTGGCCACGGGTAAGGGCAGGTCAGCTCTCCCATTTTTATGTCCTTGGAGCTGGCTCACTTGCATCCACTCCACCAGGGCCTGCTCTACAGTTCTGAGGGGGTAGGGGCTGTGACAGACCATTCTCCTGCATGCTGTAGCCCTTGAGTTTAATCTTTATCTTTATTCTAAATCTTATATTCTTATTTTTATGCACTCCAGATACTTACATTATGGTAAGTGTAGCTCTCACCCTTCATCAAAGAAGCTTCTTCTTCTTCTTCTTCTTCTTTTTTTTTTTCACCAAGTAGAATTTTGTTTTGTTTGTTTCCTTTAAAGAACTTTTGTAGTTTCTAAATGGATAACCAATTTGAAGAACTGTTAAAGCGCATGCCGAAGTGAGGGGAATGAATCCTTGGGACGGTGTTCTTTTGGGTACATATGAAACCCCTCATTAATTCTGCCCCTGGGATTCCAGAGTTAGACATCAGAAACTTCTCCATGAACCACAAAAATGACTGCCTAAAGATACTCTTTCCAGTTCAACCCTGCATTCACCCCAACCTTGGCTGTCACTATTGAAGGGAATGGGGCAGCCGACTGATTGATACTGTCTGGCTGGATTTGAAGGAAAGCTCAAGGGTTACTTTTGTTTAAAACTACTCTTTAAATACACTGGACTCTGGTTTTGAATACTGACCCTGCTCTCAGATGGCCACATGTACAGAAAACATGGACTTAATTTTCAGGAACAAGATAAATACAATATGAAAGAGTTTTATGTGTTAAAAAAAAAAGAATGTAAACAAACAGAGATAACAGTAAATAAGTCCTAGAATACAAATCAAACTAAAACAAATTCTCATAAAACTGTATCAAACTTGAAAAATAGTAACATAGAAGAAAAAAAAAAACGATTCCAAGCAACTTCCAAATATAATATTCTGCATGCACACATGTACACATGCACACATGAACATGCATGCGCATGTACACACACACACAATGGGTACATTTCAAGACAAAAAATGGCATCTAAATATTAAATGTCACTTACTAAGGTCAGTTATCAGTGGTCAAAAGTGCTATTGTTATTTTGGCTATTTCACATGTAATAAGAAAAACAAGCAAATAAAATATAGCTCAAAAACCAATGACATCATGACAAGAGAAAAAGAGGCAAATACAAAATTGGTGCTAAGTAAAACCAAATAATACAAAATTTACATTGTAAATAATACAAATATTTTGTTTGCTTTGAGCTCTGTCTACAGAAGGACATAGAAACAGCAGCAAACACACAGCATTGAGGATGTCCAGTATCCATCTAGCAAGCATTTCTTACTGAAAGGAACACAGTTCTCCAGAAAAACAGTTCCATGTCCTCATCATCTTGAGTCAAAAAAGATTATGATTGCTCAGGGATCAACAAGAATATGACAGAATACGGGAACATGGCTGCCATGGGAAACCTAGGGAAATTGAACAATAAAAAGTATGACTCAGGGAGAATTAAGCTCAGTTGTCAGAATTCTAGCCTACCATTCATGAAGCCCTGGAGTGGTTCCATTTCCAGCACCCCATAAAACCAAGCATGGGGAGACACACCAGTCATCTCAGCACCTGGTGAACAGAGGCAGGAAGACCAGGAGGTCAGGGTATCCTCAGCTATATAGTAAGCTCAAGGTTAGCCTAGGAAACATGAGACCCTGTCTTAATGCCAAAACACAATGAGATGTCACCTCTTATGAGTAAGAATGGTTTTGATTAAGAAAGAGAATAAAAAACACACATTGACAATCCTACAGGGAAAAAGAAGCCCTGGTGTGTGCACTATTGGTAGGAAAGGACATTAGTACAGCCTTTGTGGGGAAAAAAAACATGGAAGTTCCTCAGAAGATGACACTATATAATTTTAAAATTAGCTTATGATCTGGCAATTATACTGTCACATGTTGATCACAGCATATACAATAGCTGAGAAAGAATGACCATCTGATTACCCACACACTGATTAATGTGGTTTCTTTCAATGCCTATGCACCCACAAAAATGGTATAAAACCCAGCCATCTAAAGGAATAGATTTCTGTGATTTGCAATGACATCGATGGAATTAAATGACATCATGTTAAGTGAAAAAAAAATGAAGTAAGAAAAGGCAAGTACCACAGGAATCTACTGAGATGCTGCTGCCATGGAAGCCTCAGGTAGTCAGAAGAGAAAGGCAGCGGTGAGAAGAGGGATGGGGAAAGGCTGACCAATGTCACAAAGCCACAGCAAGAGCAGAGAATCCTGCTGTCATGCAGCAGAAATAATGACAAGTGGCTATACATTTCGGAATGCAATAGAGAACATATTAACCATTTTCACTATGAAGAAATAATAAATGTTTTAAAGCACAAATGTGTCTAGCCTGATTTAAATAGTCACCTATACATGAACTGAAAGTTCACGTGCTACCCATACAGGGATGCAACCTTTATATATTTGAGCATCACTCAAAAGTAAATTTGAGATGGCACATACCTGTGATCTCCATAAGAATCCTAAGTCCAAGGTTATCGGCATCTGCAGAAGTCAGTTTGAGGCCAGCCTGTCTCAAAATTTTTAAAAATATGTAAAAATCTTAGAATAAATTTAAATTGTTTTAAAGAAACATCTTTAAAATATCAGGTTTTTTTAAATAAGAAGAATTTTCTATAAAAATAATTCAAATATTTAGGCAAGCATGATATATATATTTTAGTTGACTCCTGAGTTTTTAAAGCTCTATAGAAAAACATTTTTTAAAAATCTATAAAATTTAAACCATATAATGTGTTCACTTTTCAAGCTGTTGCAACGGGTGTCATTAATCATGATGTTGATTAATCAGTTTATGTTAGGACAATCTATGTAGACTCAAGCAAATATGACAAACTGTTGGAAAAGGTTGACATTAAGTACAGGTACACACTGTGCTGTCACTAAAGTTTCTACCATATCTGAATAGGAATATAATTAAAAGATAAAATAAATACAAAGCAAACAATATACACTTTGCTGTTGTCCTGACACAGCAAATCCTTAAACTTTAAACTTGTGTAATCCTTAAACTTTAAATCCCCCTGCCTCAGCCCTTGAGTGCTACTATCGCAGACATGCACCACTATACCCAGTTCCCAAGTAATAGACATTTTAAAAGAACATCTACCCACCAAGGAAAAGGGAAATAGAGTGGATAAAAAGGTGGTACGGACAAACAGCCAAACCAAGGACAAGGAGCTATGAGTTGAGACTTATAACTGAGTCAACTCTCAGCACCTGAGAAAGAACACAGGAATCTCCAAGTCGGTCAAAAGAGTCCCTTTCTTCAGTGCTGGGAGAGCAGAGATATGAGAGGGTGAACACTTGAACCCAAGATCCATCCCATGCAACAATGACAGCCTCCCCAGAGCTCTTGAATGCAAAATCTGATTCTACATCAGATACCTAATACTGAGACCTTTTAAAACAGTTTCTCATGTTGTGGTAACCCCCAACCATAAAATTATTTTTGTTGCTAGTTTGTAACTGAAATTTTTGCTACTGTTATAAATTGTAACATAAATATCTGATATGCAAGATATCTCATATGCGACCCTCTGAAAGGGTCTTTTGACACCCCAACCCCAACCCCAACCCCACCCCACAAGATGGACCCACTGATTAAGAGCTACTGGTCTAGATGCTTCCAGACCCATTTTGTAAAATTTTATCTTCCTTATGTTATTTGATTTATCTTCTCTTTTAGAGAAAGAAATTTGCTCAAAAATCCCGTGGATTACAGCTAAATCCCAAAGGACATATTTATCCAATTAGATACAGACAAGATGCCCCCCGTCCCCCAATTCAACACCTTTACTTCCCTCCAGGAATGTAACTGTAATTCTTCTCATTTGCTTCAGTTGCCTTATCAACTTGGAAATATACCAGAAATCTTCCGTAAATCTGCCTGGTGCACCAGGGGAAGAATGTATAGATCCCACAGGCCTGGTTCAAACCAGTCTCACTCCGCTTGATCCTTAGGAAAAATGCCAGAGTGCCCCACTGGCCTTGCTGACCTACAGTCAAATAAACATCACTCCCAGGAAATGCACAGAGACTGTGGGCAGTGCAGAGGAGGCAGAGCAATCCAGAGGAAGCTCTCCAAGGGCAGGAGTCCCGACACCCCTCATCCCAAGCCCCTCATCCCAACTCCTAGTCCAGTTCTGAGAGTGTGGTAAGTAGTCAGTCTGTGTTTGTCAACTGAATACATGAATGAATGACCTGGTCATGCCTATGCTATTCAGATTAGAAAGGAAGGGCAAAAGACCACAAAACCAAGATGTTTTCCTTAAACTAAATGAGTAAATGATTTGAATTAAAGCCAGAACACACACCCCCAAATAAAAACAACAACAACAAAAAATTGGCAGATATAGATATGTACCCTTTGTTTGGGGTAGTTTAAAACAATTTTAAGTCAGCATTATAAATGGTAAGAATGTTGCCAGTGTAAGCAAGAAACCAAAGCGTGACTAGAAACAAATTGTTCATTTGTGCTGAGAATCAAAGTATTCTGTGACCAACAGCCAAGGCCCAGGCCTCTCAAAACCATTGAAACAACTCTCTCTCTCTGAAATTTCCAGTTTAGGGGCACTAACCTCCCAGTCCTTTATCAACCACAAGAGTTTTCATTTCACCCCCAGAAGCATCGAAACATTCTTCCCTAACTTTTCAAAGCAAACCATCTTAATTTGCCACATTACTGGGAAGGAAACAGGGGATGCTACGAAATCAGAGAAGCCATGATAATTCTATAAATTCATGAATAAACAAACAAATAAATAAATGTTCGAAATTCTCCATTAGTCTAGACACACATTTGTTTCTGGAAAATTCCACATTCCCCAAATCTAGGAAAATACAAGAGAAGCTAAAATATTCTCCAGAGTTGCTTGTGTTTGGGGGTGGGGTGTGTGGAGATATATATATATATATATATATATATATATATATATATATATATATATTCCATTATTGGGGTGCTTCTCTCCACTTTTGAATCTCCAAAGCAGAAGAGGTGAAGAGGTACAGCTCACTGGATGAGAGAGGGCAAGCTTGTTGGGGCTGGGACAGGATGAACAGTTTTGCCTTGCTCAAATTATTTTAAGTAATTGAAAACATCACTCTGCTGGCCAGCTGCCCAAGGCATAGAGTGGTAAAGACAGAGAAATCAAGGGTTGGGATTGCTTTTCAAACTTGGCCTAAATAGCCAAGGGGGGGGGGGGGCAGGGGGAATGTTAGTCGTTTTTTTAAAGTAAGAAATTAAGTAGAGATTCTAAGTCTGCCCCCTCCCATTACACTCACCTCCCCTCGATATGCCATCAAGGGGACCCATCTTGTGGAGCTTTGTCTCCACAGACTTTTCCTTCAGGCTCCCTTACTGAATCACCTAGTTTTAATCTGATGGAAAATTAGATCATTAAGCCCCCAGTTCCTTTCCAAGCTTCTCCCTAACAGATCACCATTTGTGGCCTCTTCTTAGAGCTATGTTGGTCTACTTCAAACTCTGATCCAACCTCCAGGGCTGGGATGACGTCCAACTCTGAGTCAGGTACTGTGCTGGGAAGCATCTCCTCTTCTGTCAACGGTCAACACTTGTAGACATTTGTTCAATGTCATGGTTCTAAGCCATGAGCTGGGGGAGAGTTTGCCTTGTGATTTTCCCCTTTTTGGAAATGTGTTTTAATCTTGCTTTGAATATTATTTCTTTATTTCTGCTCCTGCAGGTTGAAGCCAACAGCCCCACCCCCCCACCCCCAGAGTGCCTGCTAGTCCCAGGCTACAATCTGTTCTGATGCACATGTCACTGCCTGGGGTTTTAAACACTGCTTTTAAAGCTCAAATTCTGGTTCAAACAAAGAAACTCAGAATTACTGCTTGGGCAAATCTCTGAGGCCTAAACAGGTTACCCTTAGCTAGGCCAGGTAGAGCAGGTCTGTAGCCTCAGCTACTCACGAGGCTGAGGCAGGAGCATTGCAATTTACTATAGCCCTACTTAAGCTATAGTAAAAGTTTGAGGCACTTAATAAGAGTACCTCAAGACTTTTTTTTTTATTTTGTTTATTTATGTATAGTAAATGTATTTATGTATTTATGTTCTGCCTGCAGGTGAGAAAAGGGTGCCAAGATCCCATTACAGATGGCTGTGAGCCACCATGTTGTTGCTGAGTATTGAACTCAGGACCTTTGGAAGAGCAGTCAGTGTGCTCTCTCCAGCTCCTACCTCAAGACTTATAAAAAGTTCAAATAGAGCTAGGGATATAGTACAGTGTTAGAGTACTTGCTAGTATACATAATTTCTGATATTTCAAAACAAAAAAAAAAGGAAATTCTTATGGCAAAGAGTGATCATTCAGAGTCCCAGGTCTTACTCCAAAATCATCAATTAGTGTGCAAGGAGACTGAGTCAGTACCAGGGCAAAGAAAGGTACAGGGGAGGATTTGGAGGAAGGAAACAGAGAAACATAATTAAATTATCATTTTAAAACTTAAAAAAAAAAAAAAAAAAGTTGGGCAGTGGTGGTGCAGGCCTTTAATTTCAGCCCTTTGGGAGGGAAAGGCAGGCAAATTTCTGAGTTCGAGGCCAGCCTGGTCTACAGAGTGAGTTCCAGGACAGCCAGGGCTACACAGAGAAACTCTGTCTCGAAAACAAACAAACAAACAAACAAACAAATCTGTGAAAATTAAAAAAAAAAAAAGAGCTCTTACTAGGAACTCCACATCATTTTAGGAAGTGGGCAGGAAGACATAATCCAGAGTACTCAGAGCTAAAAAAAAAAAAAAAAAAAAAAAACAGGTGTAGGAAAAGTCCAAGAGAATGTAGCAAATGTTGTCATTTTTTCAAATGTAATATTTATATTGATTCTTTGGGAATTTCACATCATGTATCCTATCACACCCATTTCCTAGACCTTCCATGTCTGCTTCCTACCTGTAAAGGTAACTTTTATTTTCCAGATGTAATTGTCATCTCAGAGGAAGCTCACTATTTTTGATTAATTATTTTATTTATTTACATTCAAAATTTTGCCCCCTCCCAGAGGTCTTCATCTCATTCCCCCTCCCCATTGCCTCTGAGAGGGTGTTCCCCCACCCCCACCTCTGGGCATCCCCCTTTCCTGAGGCATCAAGTCTCTACAGGATTAGGTGTATCATCTCCCACTGAGACCAAATTGTCCAACAGTGGGGAGACAGAACCTGAAGGGTCCACCTTGAATAGATAGACAGGGTCCCCAGTGGAGGAATGGAGTCACCCACCATCCTCCAAAATTTTTGACCCAGAATTGTTCTAAAAGAAATGCAGGGACAAAAATGAAGCAGAGATTGAAGGAAAGGCTGTTCAGTGACTAGACCAACTTAGGATTCATTCCATGGGTGGGCACCAAACCCTGACACTATTACTGAAGCTCACCCTTTCTAATTCTTTCTAAACTCTGGCTGCCTGGTTCAACTAGGCTGTTCTGGCTCAAACTCCTCTCCAAGCTGATTGATTTAAGCTGGCTTCTCTTGGCTTCTTACTGAATTGCTCTGCTTGGTCTCAAACTAACTCTGGCAATTTGTTTTAATCTTCTCACTTTTTCTCATTCTCTGGTTTCAACTACCTAATAAGCTCCATTCCACTGCTCTATAGTCAACTGAAGTTAATAGAACTAACTAACTGACTCTTTTCCTGTGATGCTTTATTAAGTCGCCTCTCTTTCCTGTTTGTCCTCATGATAGTTATGCATATCCTATCTCTGACTCATTCGTCAGATCTTTCTCTGATTCATCACTTTGTCTCCCCCTCAATTAGACATCACTTTCAAACATGGCTACTTCCTTCTATAAGCTAACCTTACCTTCACTGTTAGGGACTAAATGTATATACTAAGCTGTGTCTGCATTCCAGCAGATCAC